>NW_028147033.1:0-78583 GCF_905368555.1 Meleagris gallopavo
CTTTGCCGGGGACGTTCGCACGTCCTTGTGGTCACGCGTCCCCACGTTGCTGTCCTGGCGTTCCTTTAACTCCTCTCAGCCGTGAGCGGGTCCCAGCAAGAGGCAATCTCCGGCTGTCCTGCTCTCGAGGGCAGCATCTCCCTGCAGCTGGCTCACTTCCTCACTCAGCGCTGCCCATGGCACTGATGTCCCGTTTCTACTCACTGAGCAGTGAGTTCTATTTCGAACAACTTCCTATCCTGCTTTCTCAATTCGGTCTTCTCTGCAAGGCATGAGCACGGTTAAGCTCTCTGCTGTACCAGGGCCGGCTATGCTGGTCATTGCTGTAGATCTATAGACTTTAAGGCTGCCCAGATGGAATCTCCCTCAGGGTAACTGGTGGTTTGTGTCTGGGAAAAACTGCTTCCTGTTCTATTGCATTTTTCTGTGGGGTAAAAGTGGGTTCCAAGTTTCACTTGGCTATGTTTAAACTCTACGCATCTTTCTTCAGTTCCTCTGAACTCTGCCGTGATCACAGCCACATCTCTTTCCTCTGTGCTGATAACCCAGCTGTGCAGGTGACCAAAAGTGTTTCTTCTGCTCACATCAAAGCTTTCCAGAAAGCCATGGTTTTGTAATAAAACAGCCAGTATCCCTGTCTCACAGGGGGTCAACATATCATCTTCTGACACTGCTCTTGAGAACAAAACAAAAAACAAAAGAAAACAAACAAGCTAACAAAGAAGTCCACACTAGTCTAGTTGGGGACATGGTTCACCAGATTCTCCCAAGTGTTCTCACTTGTCTCACTCAAGGCTAAGCAGAACTTCCATACGTGTGGAAGAACACAGATCATGGCCTGGACTGGATGACTTGCCAAAAATCAAACTCCACAACCACAAAATGATTATAAAGCAGATGTGTTTTGAGTTACAGCGCTGTGCACACACACTGGGTACTGAGGGAGGAGTCTCTCCTAACCTGCACACCATAAATGACAGTTTAAGGATATTTATAGAGACAAGCTATACATACGCAAGAATAGGAGAGGATATTATGATTGATTCTAAGAAAGTAGGCGAAGATTATTCTGATATTACACTTAGTATAGGAGGAGATATTCATTGGTTCCAAAAAGTGATTATAATATTCTCCACCCCAATTGCTGAGTTATTGTGACTTGCAGATCTTCCTCCTTGCTGTAGTGGCACAGCAAGGAACCAGTAAGCGAGCACGAGTGCCTGGAGCAGTGCGAGGTGCATTCCTCAGCTCACCTCCCCCTTCTCCAGGCTGCTGCTAGAAGGGGTGAGTCAACCTCCCCTCTGACATCCCTCCCTGAAGCGTCTGTTTTGCCTTTTTCTGCACTCCATCTCCTTACCTAGTACATAAATCTGAAACAATTCTAAAGAAATATGTTCCACTTCAATTCCCCCCTTTTCTATAATCTAGCAATCGTCACGTCGCTAGATGATGCCATTCTCTCTTCAGGATTTATGAAAAACACACCCCACTTTCCATCTTTTGGCATATCTTATGCTGTTTCCATTAAACATACTCAGGAAACAACGGAACAACACACACGAATATTGCAAGAAAGAGTAAGACTATGCAAGCCTTGAAGAGTTGCTTGAGGCAGGCAAAGCTCAGTAACCAACTGGTTAATCTGCTCCACAGTTCTGTAAATCCAAATGAGCTATTATGCAAAGTAACTTTGTGGATCACCTGAATTTGTTCCCACTGTTCTGCGTGCACATCTGTTTCTTTTCTTTGAGTTGTGTCAGTTTTGATTAATTAATTAATTAATACACTCCTCCTTCTTTGGCCGCCAGGAGATCAGGAGCCATTCCATTCTGCAATACTACTTGACTAAGGGAGGACACCTCTGTCTGCAATCCAAGTACAGCATCCATAGTTGAGTTCTTGTGTAGCCGCTACACTGATAATTGCCTTTTCTGATCCACTACTCCTGGACTAGGAATAAACCATCCAATAAAATTATGGAACCCAGAGGGCCTGTCTATAAGGGGGTTATTCCCCGCTTCACCCTTTTCCAAGAGGTTCTCAGCATCCCTGGAGGAGGAGCTGTGCCACTGAAGCACTAAGTATCCTCCCACATAACGTCCTTTCTAGTTCTCAGGAAAGGTCTTACACTGAGGCCTGTCTATAGCTGTATACTGAATTTAGGTCCTTCGCCTACTTCCTGCTCCACCCCATAGTGCCCAATTGGTGGAGGGAGTCCCACACCGAGGGATTTCCATTCCCCCAGCTCTTGGTAAGGCTGTACACATCCTACAATCAGGGAGCTTTAGGCTAACCACTATTCCTTTAGAGATGTTTAAATAGGTATTTTCACGCCAGGCTAAAGCAAGTCTTATGTAACACGTGCAACCTACAAAACACATTCTAAACATATTGTCTCTTAATCCTTAGCTTCAATGGTCTGGTTTTAATAGTCCGCTGGGGCTGAGATGTCTTCTTAACTCACGTGTAGCTCCACCATGCTTGCTCTTTCACCTTGATCGCTATATATGATGCTCTGGAACCCCAAATCTTGGAATTGTCTCTTGTAACCATACTTTAGTTACTTCCTGCACCTTGTTGATCCTGCAAGGGAAAAGCCTCTGGCCAACCTGAAAAGGTGTCTGCTAATACCAACGTATACCTATACCACCCTTTTCTTGGGAGTTCAGAGAAATCAATTCACCATTGTTGCCCAGGACAAATTCCCTTCCCTATTTGTCCCATTGCACCCTGTGGCCTGTTCTAGGACTACTCTGCAAACAAATCTCACATTGCTGTGTTACCTGCTTAATGGCGGTGTATAAATACCAAGCCACAATCCGATGGCTCAAGTATTTATACAGGGTCTCTGTTCCCCAGTGAGTTTTCCTGTGCTCAGCCATGGTTATGGCCCATAATAGGGAGGCAGGAACTATTACCTCTGTGTGAAGCTTGCACCTCTGTGCCCTCTGTTTCTGAATGCTCTTCAAGCCCCCTCTGTTAGTTTATCCAGGTCCTGTATTTTGCTTCCTTTAATCTGTGTATCACCGGGAGAAAATAAAGACATTCTCGCTCTGATTAGCAAAAGACCTTGGGAGATGGAAACAAGTTCAGCAGACATGGAGGGAGAAAACGGAAAGATTGCAACTATTTGTGCCAGACAGAACCTCTCTACATGATCATGAGATGTCTAGCTTGTACACCTGGCATGGGAGTGAGCAGATGCTATTGTGGGAATCGAATGTTGTTTCTGCATTAGAGTTGGATAATATTTATTTCATGATCTCCGCTGTCATAATTCTTTTTGGGAGTCTTTCTGCTTAACTTGGGGAAGATCTCTGATGGTTTACATCACTTATCCTCTAGATGACCCTTCCCAGGAACGCACGCTCTGTATATAGGTGTATATATGTATATTTTGTCATACACACTGCAAGAATATCCTGCACCAGATCAAACCAGAGAATAAGTCACGACATGCTCGAGAAGCGCCTGAAGAGACATCGGAAGGCCTGGCATCATCCCCCCCCTCACTTCCCCCCCCTCCCGGTGCTCCTTGTTTAACGAAGACTTGGAAGCAAATCACCATATCAATACGACAAAGAAGAGCGCTGAGACGTCTTGGAAACAACAGGATGGCGACCGACTGACACCAGATAACAAACAAATTAACAAGTAAATAACAAATGTAAATCCTCCGATAAGATTGTGAACCTGGAGTACCCAGCCAGTGGGGAAACAGGGGAGGGGGGGCAGGCAAGGGGGAGAAAACAGGGTCTAAAACTGTCATGCTCTGTCCATAGGTGCTCCTGCTTGCGGGACGCCCACCATTGCAATGGTGAATAAAGTCTGCTTTTATCAGAGATACCGTCCTGACAAAATTATTTGGGTATTTCCAACACTATCAAGGTCAAGCTGAGCAGTGGCAAACCTGAGGTGAGTGGCCTGTGTGCCACAGGACGGCACAAGAGGGACGAGCCCAGCTCTAGTGCCATCTCCTTCAGGGCAAGATGGAAGATCCAGCACTGCTGCACGCAGCAAAAGGGTCACGATTAATAAGGCACTTGAGCAAGAGTGTGTTGTTCAAGTTCATTGTGCACAATAATAGTTTTTGTTCTGCACTAACAACAGAGTCTAATTGCCACAGGTAAACCTTAATCTGCTTTGCCCTCCTCAAGCCGTATGAGGACCTTTGGATAAGATAGGGTATAGAGAGTGTTTAACCAGTATTCCATATCCATATGCAACACCACCTTGACATCCCTAGGGAAGTCCGGAGCTCCTTTGCTGTTTGAGGTTCCACAGTCTGGCAAATTGCCTCCTTCCTCGTTGTTCTCTAGGGTTTGGGATCCAGCAGCACTTTCATAACCCAAATAGGTTACTTGTGGCCGTGCCACCTGGGCTTTCTGTGGAGAAACTCGACAGCCATTAAGTCTGAGAAAGTTTAGCAGACTAATCGTCCCTGCTATGCATACCTCCTTTGTTTTGATAGCTATCACAAGGTCAGCCACGTACTCTGACAGGCTTCCTTGTCCTGTGGCTGTGCCCACTGCTCCAGTCTTTGGCAAGTTGGTTCCTGAAAAGAGTGGAACTTTTTTTTTTTTTTTTAACCTTTGGAAAAGCGTTGTCCATATAAATTGTGTTGTTCTTCCTGAACGAGGATTCTCCCACTCAAAGCTAAACATTAGCTGATTCTCTGGACTCAGTGGTAGACAAAAGATGGCATCTTCTAGGTCCAGAACGGTAAACCATGCCAATTCCCCTGATAATTTGGTAAGCAGCGTGTATGGGTATGCTACCAGTGGATATAAATCCTACACTATTCTATTGATGGCCCTTAAATCTTGTACTCACACTCCAATAACAACCCGAATTTCTGAAAACTGTCTATTATTGGCCGGATTCCTTTCCTATCTTCGAATTTGAGGGGGTTCTGTTTAATCCGAACCGGCTGAGCTCCCTGCTTTATTCTGACTGCTACTGCAATAAGCTGCATTCTTAGCTCTTCCTGGGGATTCTACCACCCACAGCCCAGGATAGACTTGATCACTTCCTTTGTCTGGGATCCTGGTCCCAGCAGAGGTAGTGATCAATGCTAAACCAAGCACCTCTATTAACTGTTCTTCTACCTTACATTCCAGTTCTCCTTTCAACTTGATTTCAGCTTCAGTTGTTCTAGTGAATCTTGCCCCAGTAAAGGCTTTGGTGAATTTGGCACCTACAAGCATTTGTGTATCCCTACCTGTTTACCTACACTAAGTTGTAAAGGCTTAAGAAAGTCAACCTCCTCACTTTTGCCAGTGGCTTCCCTTACGATTACAAATGCATCGCTTAGTGGAGTTAGAGAAGTATTTAACACCCAGTAAGTTGCTCCAGTTACTACAAATTCCACACTTTGCTGCAATTCCTTCCTTAGCTTAATCTTCTCCACCCTTAACTGTTATTGCATCTGTTACCAAATTTAGTGCCTCTTTTTGCACTGCTTTTCTGTTCAACGGGGATGAAACCCTCCTGGGCCTTTCCAGCTCCCCCCTTCAGCTCTTCCTGAGGAGATCCCTGGGTCCTACAGCCCTGCTCTCAGCTCCTCCCCTCCTAAGGCTTCCCAGGCTAACACTGGGATATCGAGTTTCCCAGGTCTCTGCAGATGAAGGCGATTCGCTTCCAGCGTCTCATCTCCTGCCTTCGCCAAAGCAATATTAACTGCTAAATGTCATCACCTTCCAACCACCATTGATTACAATTATTAACTAAAGTTTTCTTGCTCACGGGGCCCTCAGGCTCCTCAACAGTATCTGAAGTGGGGCTTGCCTTGGAACTTCCTTTCCTCGTGCTCCTCCATACTAAATTTCATTGATTCTTTATTGTTCCCCAAAGCCCACACCTTATTGCTGGTACGTTAGTGTGACCAAATACACATTCCTCTTGAAACCCCAGTCCGCAACGTCAACCGAAACGCTGGTTTCCTCTGCTCCACTGTAATTCCTGGACACTACTACAGGTCAAGTCTCTGATGACAAATATAGGGTTAAACAAACATCCAATTAAACTCCATTCCCACATTCCCAGCACTCACACCTCGGATCCAGTATTTAGCATTCACACCAGACAGCAGCTGCTTATAAAGTCTCCGTTGCTGGGTAATGGAGTCTGCCTACTGCCCCCCGATACATTTTTGTTGAGATGATTTTTCCAAAGTATTACAAAGCATACATTCCCTAGCGCATTATAGCCTCACTCTTAGGGTGCCTTGCAAGACTTCAACTGTGAGGTTCTCGGAATTCTCAAGATACCTCCCCAAGTGGGACCCTGCTCCCAAGGGTTGTCCTCCCACACCGATCGCCATCACCCAACCTACAGCTATGGATCCAACCTCAAGGGGAGGTTCACCCCCACGTAGGACGTCTCCTTAAGACATGCAGCTCCCTGTACCTGTAACATACCTGGTCCGTACCAGGGCTCTTTCTCTGCCCCACAGCGGCTGTGTGGGTTTCTAGAGTTTATAGCATAGCCGGCCCTGGTACAGCAGAGAGCTTAACTGTGCTCATGCCTTGCAGAGAAGACCGAATTGAGAAAGCAGAATAGGAGGTTGTTCGAAATAGAACTCACTGCTCAGTGAGTAGAAACGGGACATCAGTGCCATGGGCAGCGCTGAGTGAGGAAGTGAGCCAGCTGCAGGAGATGCTGCCCTCGAGAGCAGGGCAGCCGGAGATTGCCTCTTGCTGGGACCCGCTCACGGCTGAGAGGAGTTAAAGGAACGCCAGGACAGCAACGTGGGGACGCGTGACCACAAGGATGTGCGAACGTCCCCGGCAAAGGAAGCCAAGAGACCCAGCAGAGAGCGACGCTTCATTAGCGTAACAAAACACAGCCCCTATCCCTCCCCCCCTCCTCCCCCAGGGTGCCGAAGCGGCCAGAGCCTGGCTGGAAGCCATCCGGCAGCCCCGCGGTGGCAGGAGGTGCAGCAAGACGTCCTGCGGGCAGCTCCGGGCTGAGGGCACTCGGCATCCTCTGCTCTCCGCGACTCCCAGGAGCCCGGTTGCCCGCAGCAGAGGTGGGAGCAGCCTGCTCCACACCCAAGGTAGGTGCCCTTGGTGGCTCGTGCAGAGGAGCGCACGCTTCCTGCCCCCTGCCAGCAGCAGCGGGAGCCGAGCGGGGAGCGGCACCGGGCGGGGCGGAACCGGCACTGCTGTAGCCCCGGCGGGAGCCCGGTCCCGGCTCCAGCTCCTGCCCAGCACAGTGGGTTTGCTGGGCTAGACGGGCTGCACCGAGGGGAGCAGCGGTTCCCAGGCGTGTTGCAGCCCGGGTTGTATATGGAGGGGCGCACGAACGGGTTGGAGCTGGGACAGCGAGGAAGTGAGCAGAGGAGCTCAGCGTGCTCTGCTGCCCGGTTGGATCCCTGTAACACAGCCCAGCTGGGACCGCGTTTCTCCCTCTGGGACACGGGAGGCACGAGATGACCTCGCTCGGCAGCTCTGCGTGCATGGATTGATGGAAGCATTAAACTCCCCGATGCCTCCCTTAGAGTGCCTGAATGTGAATCTTCCAAGCTGGGAATTTCCACTCCCCTCCCTGGCAGCTCGCAGTTTCCTTTCGGGAACCCAGCAGGCAACATCTGCCTCTCGCGGCGCTTTAAGCGCTTCCTTTTGTGCGCTTAGCGCTGGGCTGATGGCTCACCTGGGGTTGTGCAAAGCCCTGCCAAGGCTTTTGTTCAGGCTGTCCCGGCAGCTGCAGATGCCTTTAACGCACAGCTGCGGGTCCTGAGCACGTCCAGCATCTGCGCCAGCCCCGGCACAGGGCTGTGTAATAGACGCTGAAAAGCTGACAGCGTGCGGGCTGACTGGAGCACAGGTTGAGAACGCGCCCGAGCAGCACGTGAGTAAAGTGCAGCCCAGGCTGCCTCGTGCAAAGGGCGCACGGTGCTGAGAACGAGCCCTGGAAGTGAGCGCAGTGTGGGTGGTGAGCTGAATGGGAAGCAGCGCCCTCTGGTGGGGGAGGAGGGAAATGCAGCCGCCGAGGCATTCTGGGTGCGGATGGCTGCAGCTGGCACGCATCCAGCGAGAGCCTTCAGGCCCTGTGCTGTCAGGTGGGCAGAGGGCTGAGATACTGACAGCAGAAAGTTCAGCTCTGCCCAGCAGGGAGAAGAGCTGCGTCGACGCATTCTTGGTGCCATGGAGGAACTGCGCTTGTTCAGCTTGGAGAAGAGAAGGGTCCGGAGAGACTTCACTGTGGTCTTCCAGGAATTGAAGGAAACGTATGAACTGGAGGGGGAACGGCTGTTTACGAGGATGGATAGTGATGGGACATGGGGAACGGTTTTAAATTGAGACAGGAGGATTATTTTAGATATTAGGAGGAAGTATTTCACTCAGAGGGTAGTGAGGCACATGAAAAGGTTGCACATAGAGGACGTGAATGCCCCATCCTTTGGGGTATTTGAGGCCAGGCTGCGTGTGCCTCAGGACAGACTGGTTTGACGGATGGCGTCTCTGCATATAGCAGGATGTTGAAACTAGATGGTCATTGTGGTCCTTTTCAACCCAGGCTACTCTCTGATTCTGTGATTACCTTCAGATATTCAATCTAACAAAACACCTTAGAGAAGCTCAAAAATTTCCAAACTAACCATCAGTCTCTTACAGAAGATCTGTGTCAGCAAGGTGTGTGGACGTCAAGCTGAGTGGGATCTCAGTACAGGTGTGACCTTGGGAGACATCCCTGATTGTGCGGAGATCCTGTCGTGCAGCCTGTTGCTGTGTATGAGGGCTCAAGGGGCGCTTGGGCTGCTCCCTGTTTTGGGGTAAGATGACTGACTCCTTGCCGTGCTTTGTCTTAAGGCATACAGTCTATGTACCCTCAGCTGTTGAACTGGGTGTCAGTTCTTTCTGCCACCCAGTCTGAGTCAGCTTTGTGATGTTTCTCTTTAGCCAGAGTGTCACCAGTGCTGTTGCTGATTGCCTTCCTGTGCAAGGCCTGCTGTGCCATCCCCCAGGCAGTGCCCTGCAGCTGGGCTGTGGAGGGCTGGGCTGGGACAGGGACTGCTGCGTTCCCTCACTGCTCCCCTGCCATTTCTCTTGTCCCTGCAGGCTCCAGCTCAACTTGTGCCTTCCAGCCGAGATCAGCCCAGCCCGCAGGAGAGCAGCAAATGGCCACAGCACCTCCATCTCAGGTAGGGGCTGGGGGAAGCGGGCAGGAGAGGCCGAGGGGCGAGGGATGTGAATGCAGGGGGAGAGGGAGGTGGCCTCAGGCAGCGTGTGTGTGCTGGGGCCAGAGAAGCGGCCGGGACGGGAGTTTGTGTCCTGTGCGAGCTGCTTCCCTGGGCCTGGGCTGTTCCCAGCAAGGAGCCTCTTTGCTTGCAGGAGCCCGTGAGCTTTGCGGAGGTGGCCGTGTATTTCAGCAGGGAGGAGCGAGCGCTCTACCGGGACGTGATGCTGGAGACGTACCAGTGCGTGGCCTCGCTGGGTGAGGGCTTTGCTGCCTTTCCTCCTTGTTAGGGCACATGTGGCTGTGCAGAATGAGCCTCTGTAGGCCGGGCCTGGAATAATCACCATGCAGTTACATATTGATAACTACAACAGCAGTAAAGGAAATACTGAGAAGTGTGAGTTTCAAAAGGGCTTTGTATGCACAGCACTCTGATAAATTCCCCCGTGTCAGTGCTGGCCAGCAGGCATCAGCCAGAGACATTTTGATGCCTTGGTCATTGATATATAAACAGATAATAAACAAGCCGTTCACAAGTTAATTTTAATGAAAATATCCCTTCATAATTTTCAGTTTTGTAAAAGCATTCTTTGCTCCAAAGGAAGCTGTGGGCTCAGTGTCATTCAGGCCCCAAGTGTGGTTTCTCCCTGGGGAGGGACACAGAGTAGAGTTGTTCAGCAGGCACTGTGCCAGAATGATGGCAATGCTCTCATCTCCCCTGGTTCTCTCGTTGAAGCTCCACTTCCAGCCCCCAAACCCATGCTGATCTCCCTGCTTGAAGGAGGGGAAGAGCCCTGGATCCCAGATGTGCGTAGCCCTGAGGCCATGCCAGGAGACCTCAGCCCAGGTGAGTTGATGGAGGGAAGGAGGAGGTTGGGGCTGGAAGAGCCGTCTCTGTCTGTGTTTTGTTTTGGGCACTGTATGCTATTTCTGGATTTCCTCTTTCATCCAGCAGGAAATGGGATTACAGATGTATTGGAGGATCTGCAGGAGAGTGGTGTGGCTGAAGAGCAGTGGGGTAGTGTCTGTGTGGAGGAAATCAGAAGGGAAGACCAAGGAGGGCTGGAGCAAGGTCAGGGTGAGCTCATCAAGAAGCCTCTGGGGAAGCATCTGGGAAAGACAGGAAGCAGCCCACTGGACTTCAACATAGGTCAAAAGGGGCCTAAAGAACCCAGGAGCAAGGATGTGTGCCAGAAGAAAAAGCGGAATCCATGCACTGAGTGTAGAAATAGCTTTGAAAAAGATTCCAGCGTCGTTAACCACCAGTGCAAATGCTCAGCAGTGAGTCCATACAAGTGCTCTGAGTGTGGGAAGAGCTTCAAAAAGAGATCCCACCTCTCCTACCACCAACGCATCCACACAGGAGAGAGACCCTACAGCTGCTCTGAGTGTGGGAAGAGCTTCACAAGGAGTTCCCACCTCACCTCCCACCAACGCATCCATACAGAAGAGAGACCCTACAGCTGCTCTGAGTGTGGGAAGAGCTTCAAAAGCAGTTCATACCTCAGGTACCACCACTACATCCACACAGGAGAGAAACCCTGTAAGTGCTCTGAGTGTGGGAAGAGCTTCAAAAGCAGTTATGATTTGAAGCTGCACCAGCGTGTACACACAGGAGAGAAACCCTACAAGTGCTCTAAGTGTGGGAAGAGCTTCAAAAGCAGTTCTGAATTGAAGATGCACCAGCGTGTACACACAGAAGAGAGACCCTACAAGTGCTCTGAGTGTGGGAAGAGCTTCAAAAGCCGTTCCCACCTCAACAGCCACCAGCGCTTCCATTCAGGAGAGAGACCCTACAAGTGCTCTGAGTGTGGGAAGAGCTTCAAAAGCAGCTCTGAACTGAAGATACACCAGCGCGTCCACACAGGGGAGAGACCCTTTCAGTGCTCTGAGTGTGAGAAGACCGTAAAAAGCCGTTCCCACCTCATGTACCACCAGCAGATCCACACAGGACAGAGACCCTTCAAGTGTCATGAGTGTGGGAAGAGCTTCAAAAGCAGTTCTGAACTCTCAGCACCCACAAGAACATCCACCGTGCACACTGTCTGTAGAAGCATCTCAAGACTCTGGGAACCTTCAAAAGCAGTTCCAGCCCCGTTACCTACCAGCACAGCCATACAAGGTACAGAGCCTGCAGGGCCCCGAATATGGGAAGAGCTTAAGCCAGAGCCCAAGCCTGGTGACCAACTGTGGCTTTGTGTGGTGATGAACCTTACAAATTCCTTAAGTAGTGGAAGAGCTCTGCAGCCAAACTGAATCCTCTTTTCCTTCTTCACATGAGAATTATGCATATTGCTCTCCTTCAGCTGCAGTTGTTGTGTTGAGTGACCATACAAAGGAGAATGCAGAGTGGGATGTGACCCAAAGGAAACCTCAGCTAGGCCGATATGTCACCGGGAAGGAAGAAATCCTGTCTACAGGGAGTGTGGGAAGAGCTTCATCTGGAGCTCTACCCTCAATAGATCTCAGAGAACCAACACAAGAGGAGAGTGTCTGCACTTGGGTGAGGTCCAATCCATGCCTGCACCAGTGAGTTCACGTGGCAGGAAGCCTTAGACATGCCTTGAGTGTGAGCAGGGCTTTGTCCAGAGTGCAGCACTGGCACCCTGTGCAGAAGGGACTTAACCCAGGAGTAACATGGCTCTTTCCTTGCTACCCAAAGCAGTTCTCTCACCATGCCTGCTTTCTTCTTCTGCTCTTCCTGCCAGCAGCTTTTTGATGCCGTTTCCTAAGGAGAAGTGTCTGTGTAGGGATGTTCTGTGTGTCTGTGTGCATGTGTTGCTGTCAGTAATTTGTGAGTGCACTGATGAATCTGAGAGAAGGGTCAGGAGAGCAGTAACGAATGTTTTCTGAACATCATCTGTAGTGGAAACAGTAGAGGATGAATAAAGTAGCTGAGTTGTACTGAAGCTTTCTTCACTGCAGTCTTGTTTTTTGTTCTTAAAACAAATGTCATGATGTGGAATGAGGAGAGGGAAAGGTGCAGGTAGGGTTTGGTTTTGCTGCCTCCTCCAGCCCACTGCTTGCTTCTGGAGAACGCATTTCTTTCACACAATCCTATCATCCTCCCTAAGCGTGCTGCACATTGGTTCTACTGCATTTCCAGAATGCTTTAATCAGCTGGTCAGAGCAGCTGTGTGACACGAAGGCTTGGTTGTCTCCAGTAAAACTAGAAAAAGCTGAGCTTGTTCTTCCTAAATGCACCATTGCAATTGTCTGGAGGTGGAGGGAGCAGAAGGCAGTGCAAACCCACACAGTGCACAAGCAGCTCATCCGCACAGCACAGAAATATCAGAGTGCTCTCCAGGGCATGCTTGCCTTGCAAGTGATCCCTTTTGAGCTTGAAGGTTTTTGTTTTGGCCTTGGGAAGGTGTGTCTGAGATCTCCTGCAGCAGGGCCTTCACATTTGTTGTGCTCAGCTAAAGCAGCTGTGCTTGGAATGCAGTTGTCAGGAAGTGGAGGTTGATTTTGGTGAGCCAGTGAATCTGTTTTTCCATTATTTTTTCCTGAAAAAATCATTTTAATGGTGGATTTCTCCCCATGGTTTGTCACACGTCATGTTCAGTTGCATTAAGAGTTAGAAAATTCATCTGCCTCTGAACTTCCCTGCTTTTCCTCTGCTCTGGGGAAAGTCCTTCTGTTGCGGACATGAGTCCCTGCAGAGTTGTGACTGCAGTGCCCCATCTGCAGGAACAGGAGCATTTCTGATTCCACAACGGTTTGTTTTCCTTGTGGTGGTGGAATGGTGGGCATGGAGGAGGGGGACTTCCATTCTCAGGGTGGATGTTCACTTGGGAGGCTTTTTCTTGGTGAATTCTACCAGTAGTTGCATCCACCTCGCAGAAAGCTGTGCCCTCTGTGTCACAGGTCACCTCTGCACTCATGGAATCAACACAGCCACAGACAGAGCTCCCAAGGGAATAACCAGCCCCCCAGGTGTCCATGTGCAAGGCTGTTATGTGTTACTGGGTTTTCACGTTGGCAACCAAAGTTGGAGGCCCTGTGTGCTGCAGCATCATCAGCATGAGTGAGACGTGGTGGGAACGGGGGCAGGTGAGATGGGATGGGGTTCCTGGTGATAGTGGTACTGGTGGGCTGGATGGAATGGAGCTTACAGTTAGTAATGACATGGTTAAAAGCCTCTGGGTATGGATTAAGGGACAGGGAACTAAAGTGGACATCACTGTGGGAGTCTACTATAAGCCACTCAGTCTGGATGATGATACCAATTAATTATTCTTAATTCTTTCATGGAGTATCTCAAGATCAGCCTCTCTTGTCCTAATGGGTCAGCAGCTTCCCAGAAATTTAGGGGTTGTAGCACACAGCCAATGAGCTCTGTGGTTTTCATGGCTATCTAATTAAATACGACTGTTGAAGTCATCTGGGAGATACTCACACATCCACCCAGGAGCAGAAGTACTCTCTGGCTTCCTTAGGAGACTGAGTACCAGTCAGTGGGCAAAATGCAATGTGAGGGTGATCATTTTGCTTTTCAAATCTTCCTACTGCTTATGTTACCTACAGTGACAATGGCTCACATTCTTTGAGTGAGGAAATATAATACTGCAAATTGAGAATCAGGGAGAGGGAGGTACAGCCAGCATGGGGATAGCACTATGGGGATCCAAGAGGGAAATGTAGTCAGTGAGAGCTGATAAGTGGGTAGTGTCTGCGCCAGACAAAGATAGGAATTAATGCAGATGCAGGAGAAAGAAGCCTGTGGAATCTTTTTCAAAGCTATTTCCACACTTTGCGCATGGATGCTGCTTTTTCTTCTGGCACACATCCTTGCTCCTGGGTTCTTCAGGTCCCTTTTGACCAATGTTGAAGTCCAGTGGGCCGCTTCCTGTCTTTCCCAGACACTTTCCCAGTGGATTTTTGAGTGCTCACCCTGACCTTGCTCCAGCCCTCCTTGGTCATCCCTTCTGACTTTTTCAATGGAAATGTGACCCCGCTCCCTTTTGGCCACACCACTCTCCTGCAGATCCTCCAACATAGCTGTAATCCCACTTCCTGCTGGATGAAAGAAGAAATCCAGAAATAGCACACACTGCCCAAAATAAAACAGAGATGACTCTTCCAGCCCCAACCTCTTCCTTCCCTTCACCACCTCACCCGGGCTGAGGTCTCCTGGCACGGCCTCAGGGCTACGCACATCTGGGATCCAGGGCTCTTCCCCTCCTTCAAGCAGGGAGATCAGCATAGGTTTGGGGGCTGGAAGTGGAGCTTCAACGAGAGAACCAGGGGAGATGAGAGCATTGCCATCATTCTGGCACAGTGCCTGCTGAACAGCTCCACTCTGTGTCCCCCCAGGGAGAAACCACACTTAGGGCCTGAATGACACTGGGCCCACAGCTTCCTTTGGAGCAAAGTATGCTTTTACAAAACTGAAAATTATGAAGGGATATTTTCATTAAAATTAACTTGTGAATGGCTTGTTTATTTTCCGTTTATATATCAATGACCAAATATCAATAACCAACATGTCTATGGCAATTGAATGGAAAATCCAAAATTTTGAAAGAGTAAGCAGGGAGTCATCTGTTAGCTGGAGCTGGTGGCACCATGCAGCACACCAACACAAGAGCTGGTTTTCTCCCTCCTGGTTGCTGCCTATTTGCCAGCACTGACTCAAGGGCATTTATGAGTCTACTGTGCATACAAAGCCCTTCTGAAACTCACGCTTCTCAGTATTTCTTTTCCTGTTGCTTGTTATAGTCAATATGTAACTGCATGGTGTTTATTCCAGGCCCGGCCTGCAGAGGCTCATTCTGCACAGCCACAGGTCCCTAACGAGGAGGAAAGGCAGCAAAGCCCTCACCCAGCGAGGCCACGCACTGGTACGTCTCCAGCATCACGTCCCAGCAGGGCGCCCACTCCTCCCTGCTGAAATACACCTCCGCAAAGCTCACGGGCTCCTGCAAGCAAAGAGCTCCTTGCTGGGAACAGCCCAGGCCCAGGGAAGCAGCTCGCACAGGACACAAACTCCAGTCCCGGCCGCTTCTCTGGCCCCAGCACACACACGCTGGCTGAGGCCATCCCTCTGCCCCCTGCATTCACATCCCTCGCCCCTCGGCCTCTCCTGCCCGCTTCCCCCAGCTACCTGAGATGGAGGTGCTGTGGCCATTTGCTGCTCTCCTCCTGGGCTGATCACGGCTGGAAGGCACAAGTTGAGCTGGAGCCTGCAGGGACAAGAGAAATGGCAGGGGAGCAGTGAGGGAACGCAGCAGTCCCTGTCCCAGCCCAGCCCTCCACAGCCCAGCTGCAGGACACTGCCTGGGGGATGGCACAGCAGGCCTTGCACAGGAAGGCAATCAGCAACAGCACTGGTAACACTCTGGCTAAAAGAGATGAAACATCACAAAGCTGTCTCAAAGTGCAGGTGTTGAAAGAACTGATGGCTGACACTCAGTTCAACAGCTGCGGGCCGAGTGAGTGTGTGCCTAAGACAAAGCATGGCAAGGAGTCAGTCATCTTACCCCAAAACAGGAACCAAGTGCCCCTCAAGCCCTCGTGCACAGCAGCGGGCTGCACAACGGGATGGATACTAACCTGCTGGATACTAAATTAATTTCAGTTCCTATCAGAGCTCAGTTGAAGAGTTTTTCTAAACTACAGCTAAATAAGTGGATGGAGAACAAGAATACCCTCCTGTAGTCCATTGCCATCTTCCAGCTTGATTGCTCTCACAGCTTATATTAATCACATTGCCTACAGCCATTGTGAAATGAACAATTAGGTTACGAAAATAAACAGTAAAGTGATGGCTTACCTGCATTAGTCTTTAGTTTTCCCTCACTCGAACACTTAGGGTCGTAAATTAATTGCTTGTTGCTATTCTTTCAAGAGCTGACCTTAGCTGAATAATTTTATGGCACTAAAATGTGTATCAAAAACTATAAGGATTTTGTGTCTGCATAGAACTTAGAGGGAACAAACAAACCAACAAAACTTTCAATTCGCATTGGGAAAATACCCACACTATAATCAACAGAAGATCCACACTGCTGACCTTCAGCAAACAAACCCAAATGTTTGTCCCAACAGCAACAGAGTACTGAAATGACAGCAGCAACAACTTCACTGCACATTTTAAATAAAAGCAGGTAAGACAAAAAAACAGGGTGTGGTACGGCCATGCGGAATTTAGCATTTAGCAGAATAAGAAAGGCTTTTCTATGCTGCTTAAAGAACACTGTAGCATGCATCAACCGGAAAGTTATTTTATATAGGAAGCATGGAAGTACTACGTACTGCAGGCAAAATACACAGATACAAAAAAAGATGCTATAGAAATGACTGTGACAAATATCAGTGGCGAGGGCATGAGAGGGAAAAGATAATTATTTCATTTTTTTCAGATTTGAATTTGAGAAACAGAGGGAATGAAGTGAGGCTGAGGAATCAGGACTACAGCAAATGCAAATGACAAATGATGAATGAAAAATCTGTCCAGAAATCCTTCCTCCAGAACAAACTGGAGCTATTTTGACAATGCTGTATGCAGAAGATCTCAGCTTGTTGTCAGCTGAGAGTGCTATGTTCTCTCTGAAAATCATCATAAATGAGAGATTAACACAGGGATTGCCCAATCCTATGGACATCTGGAAAAGCACTTAACATTCAACAACTCTCTCAAGAAACAGACTCTTGGTTTTGGATGAAGTTCAATAAGGGTACCTACCATAATCAGCAGATGATAGGAATGCAGTAACTAGAGATTTCTAGATGCCCACCTGCGTAAGTACATGGAGGCCATTGCTGAACAGTGCTCTGCAAAAAGGCATGAGCAACGTTCTGGAAATATAAATGCCACAGGTAGGTGATAGATGTTGTCAGTTTGCTGGGTCAGCAGTAACTGAGACTTTACAGATCTCAGCTAAACTAATGTATGTTCCTAGAGGGAGAATCAAGTTAATTCATGGAGTTACTATTGACATAAAAATGAGAACTTCCTGGGTATAGTCAGAGAGCCCTTCTAGCAGCAGAATTCTGCTACTGATCATCTCTCTTCTTCAGTGTGTATTTTGAATCGAACTCGTTTCAAAGCAACATTTAGGTTCCTGCAGAAGGAAGAACTAAACCAGTAACATTCAAGTCTAGTAAAATAGAAAGAAGTTCTGGTCAGTGCAGCAGCAGGAATTCAGTTACAATGGCAGCATAATACACTCTTGTACTGGCAGCTCCAGTTCAAGTGCTTTCAACAATGACAAATGAACGCTGGTTCACTTCCATGATGAGTTGACACCATCCCAAATGGGCTGTAACAACTCCTCATAAAGCTTCTCGCTTGACAAATCTGGCAGCTCAGAAGTATTACTTTTCAGAAGCAAAAGACCTCCATTCTAACTGCATCTCAAGGTACAGGAAAGGACATTTCCACTTGCTAGGAGAACTTGCTAATGTCCTGCTTTCTGCAAAACTGCTTCTTTGCCATGAATTTGGATCATACCAAACTCCTCACCATCCCTACCCCCAACATGTAAAGCCTCTGCCATTACAAGATTCAATGAACACAGTGCTTCTCCATCCCTTTGCTCATACAAGCTAAACATGCCATGGAGACATAGACTGAGATCAGAGAATGCAATACTGCAAAGTGAAAGCTCTTTGGCATTAATTAATGCCAGGAGAGGCATTCCCCCACTATACTTGTCTGCATTTGATGCTAAGTCTTGAATTCTATTAGAGCACTAGTATCTGCATCTAGAATAATGCCATCAATGTGCATTGGAATTTCCCTGATGATACACATCATTGGAGACTGTCCCTCAAATAGAATTTGAACCTAGGAGCCATCCTCTTCATTTCTAAGATTTATCTTTCATCTGAAATTTCTGCAACTTGACTGCAAGCCACTGAGGATCTCATTAGACGTATCTTTTGCAACAAACACTTGCCTTCCCAAAGCAGTCCCCCAACATTATCATTTGAGTGGACTGTGGGGAAATTCTCATCAAGAAAGAATGGAAACTCTTAGCCATTCACCAAAGAAAATGTTATCAGAGGGGTACTTTGAAATTCTTCAATCTTAGACTTCATTAATTAATTACATTGCAAATCAAATCTAACTTCACTACTTTACCATGGCCATTTCTCTGCAACTTTGTGTCTGTAGATGAACATTCAGGAACTGCATAGTTCCTGGTGCAGTGGTTAAACAATGTTTCACTTGCCTAGTCAGATGGAACCTGAATTTTCAAGCTACGCTTGTAGATACCAGCAAGCTTATCCCTGCTATCTACCTAATTTGCCCAAGGTCAATCCCAAGTTAACTCTTCCACTCTTTACTCTTACGCTCCTGCAGGCAATTGTTTTCTCCCCAGGCTAAAGCAAAACTGAACTAAATTCATCTACACAATCCATAGGACTTGTTCTATTGTGAATGCTTTCTTGATCAAACCTTTCGCTACTAGGAAGTCTTGTAGGTGTCCCAGTCATACCAGAACTAGCAATGTAGCATATTCCTTTTTAATTGAAATCAGTCTGTTAAAAGCGCTTGCACTTGGAGCTTGAAAAGCCCATCTAGAAACATAGGTGGCACCAGCAGTGCATACCATCTCCTAAGTTATTCAGTGTATTTATCAGGAGCCAAGTTACTTGTTTCAGAACAAAATTTCACACTGTGCTGAGAAAAGGGGTTTTAAAATTTAAACTCTTCCAGAGGAATGCAAAGATTAGAGAAAACTCATCTACAGAGGCTTACAAAGGATCAAAATTTTACACTGGGATCAGTGTTGCTTCTCCTACAGGTTCTTTTTTGTTCCACTGGAAATGTTGCTAAAATACAGAGTAACTGAATGTGTAATCAAAATTGCAATCCAACCGTGATGCATCATAATCTGGGCATGGATCTAATTACACATCCATAGAACTGCAGAAAACAAGTGAGATTTGGGCAAAATTCATCCTAGAAATAAATTCAGAGCATACCATCTCCACTATCTCCACCGAATTCTCTCCAGGACAATGGACATCCCCAGGATGAGTTACCAGAACTCACCCTTAGAAGATAGTTTTGCTAGAGGAGGTTGTACTGCTTTGCCTGCTGCTTAGTACAAGAGCCATGTTAATGCACAGCTACACTAGAGAATGGACTTGACGTTACTTCTGTTCTTACGGTCATGGGCACAAACAGTCCAAAAGCTCTCAGGGCTCTCCTGAAACTCACATCTCCTGAGTAACTCATTCCAGGTGATAAGCAGATGGCAGATGTCCACCACCAGGCAGTGCCACTGCTTTGTTCCCATGTGTTGATGAAGGGTATTTCTTTGCCCAAAAGGTTTTCATTCCCAACTCCCCCAGCTTTCAGGCTGGAAAAGAGGTCAAATCAATGACACGTTTTTTCATAAAATGGTTGTGCTAAGGTGTTATCTTTAACAAAAATACTACGTTTTGGAATGAGAGGAGATTATTTTCTTTTCGAATTACATAGTTAACTTTTCAGGTTTGTGGGGACGACGACAAGCTAACAGACAGAAACATTAAAAAAAATATTTGCACAGTGGTTTGGTCTGGATTTTTTCTGTTTTGATGGCTGCTTATGCTGTATTCCAAATGAAAGCACAGCACAACATAAGGATCTGTCAGTTTGGGCATCATTTGCAACTCAAAGCTCTGTTTGTTTTTCTTACCGTATGACAAAACACCCACTTTTAAATGCTGTGGCCGCTAGAAGAGTTTAACTTTTTTCTTTCAGATCCTCTGTTTGCATGGGGCTAAGAGAATACAATAAACAAGATCTTAGGGGAAATAGTCTAGTTCTTTGTGCGGTGTTAAGCAAGCGGGCATTCACCTGAAATGTTTGCCACCTTAGGGAACCAGATACACAAGTCCTAAAGGGTTTTCCCTGCAGAATCAGAAACCTTGTGAGAAAGGATTTCCAGCTCTTAGTTAATCTGGACACTATCCACAAAACCTATCCACAAATCCACCCTGTCTTACTTAAGCAATAAAGATCAATCATTTTGATTTAAATTAGTCCAGAAATGTCGGCTGAGGATTATCCCTAACACAGTTGTTGTCAACCTGTATGCCAGATGTCAACATGCATTTCAAGCCATCTGATATTACAGGGAATTATCGGAGAGCTGCATGTACTAGGAAAAGAATTTACCCATAAATATGTTGTGAATCAGAAAGATTCAGAAAGATTTCTTACAGATCAAAAGAAGGAATCAGAGTAGGAAAATCAGTCCGTCACAACCAGCAATCTAGATTGTCGAGAATAGTAACAATTCCTATTGTATTCAAGCTGATCCTTCAGTTTTAGGCAACAGCATTAGCAAATGCAGCAACTGTAACAGCAAGATCCAGTAGCCCAGGCCAGACTAGTTCAGCATATAATCTCTTGGCCATAGCTAATATCTAGAGGCTGCTTTAAATTTAGCTTCTATTTTTCTTATGGTTTTGAAAAGTTCCACCACAAAACTCCATCTATATTAACAATCTGTACTAACGATTCCCTTTTCTATCAGAAAAAAACAGTGTTCTTCATTGTGAAGATGTAGAATGTTCTGTCTTAATCATTTTTTCTAGGGAAGATCTCACTTATGTTTCGATAAAGTAAATTTAGATTCATAATAACCAGGAACAGAGGGCTATATTGATTTCTTTACAACTGTCTGTTGCTGGATAAGAGACCAATAAAAAGATAAATAAACAGAAATGAATCCTCCTTTCATTTCATTCTCCGAGATTCTGTGCTATAAAAACATCCCATTTATAATATTTCATCACTTTCCCCTCACCAATTTTCAGCTTCTCAATGATTAATCCCTTCCCCCTTCTCCGCAGTCTATCACCACGGCCACATCAGGAAGAGTTAGAAGACACATCTGTAGGGAGCCAGGCCCTTCTGCCTATGGCACCCCTTCCCTACTCTCGAGTTCTTCTGATTCCAGCACAGCACTGCATGCAGCTGAATCTGCATGGTTCCGAGTTACCATATGTGACAACATCTCTGATTTGATAAGGCACTCGTGAGCTCATGAAACTCTTCTGGTTCTGCACATACTCCAAGATGTAGACGATGAATAACTAAGTCCACAGATTCTCAAGCCGGTCAACTTTTATCACCTGAAAGATTTTGCTGTATAATTCCATTACCTTTGGAATACTCCCTGTCAGACCTCTGTCTGTCACCCAATTTCAGTCCACCTCTTAGTGGAAAGCATTTCCCCAGCGCATGTTGAGCTCCTGGTTAGAAAACTGTTGGAAGGAAATAACTCATTCTGATTATGCCAAGCCAACTCTGGGATATCCTTTCTCAGAATGCAGTTGGATGATGTTTGGAAGAAAATGATGTAAAGCAACAAGAACTCCAAAAAACTGGTCTTAATGTTCTCAATTTGCAGAACAACTGGTACTGATGGGTCAGTCAAAATCGGTTTCTTCCATCTCCATGGACCAAACGCTAGAGTGCTTCCTTGAGTTATTCTTACAGAATTACTCTTAGCACTCTTCACTATTCCCTGTCTTTGTTCCCACACAAGTGCCAAGATCATTACTCTGAAGACTAATGATGAAACTAGAAATCTGAAAATAGGGAGACCCTCCAAGATGCAGGACAGGCTCAGCATGGCCAGCAGCTGGGCTCATCCTACCCACAGAGATGAGGAAGCAGCAAAGAAAGATGGGTATTGTCTGTATTGTGTATGGTCCTCTTCTCTCTAGAAAACTCACCAGAGTATGTTGGTGAGTTTTCTAGAGAAGCACAACTTAGTCCATCGAGCTCAAACAACCTTGGATTGACAAGAACATGCAGCCTTCTACGAGAATGGAAAGCAAGGCAAATTTACTCTCCCATCGTTCACTGCTTGTGCAAGGAAGTTATTTCTATGTGAAGACTCGGATGCAACTCTTTTGAGATGCAAGTCAAAATTCAGTGTTAGACTAAGTTGCCAAAACACTTGATGACTGTATTGTTCAGGATCTCTAAATCAAAACTCTTAAGAGCTAATAATTTAGAAGTATAGGCTGTAAGGCCTTTCAAAAACTCATATACACACATTCCTTGTCCAACACAGTAGGAAAATGAGTGGTGGCCTCATCAGTTCGACCCAGAGCAAAGAATTTTTATTTACTTCAGCCACATTCAACTTCAAGATCAATTTAATCGTAACAAGAACTTCTCAATCTACCATGCTGATATTCTTTTCACTACGTAGATTCAAGTGCAATCTTTCCTAATGTCAAGACTATCTTGAGCTGCTAGAGAGTTACAAGGCATCAAAACAGACACAGAAGAACAAATGTTTTGCAGAAGTCATTTGTTCAGCATCAGATTAATACATTGCTCTTCTCAGCAATATAAAATCCTGCTCTTTTGAGACGATTTGATACTGTAAGAAAACACTTGGAAAAAATTCCAAAAGTTACCATCAAGAAAGCACTTATTGTATACGCGTAAGTGCAGAGCTCTTTCTGTTTTGTTATTTTTGTTATGCTCCAGTAATGGACAGAATGGTTTTATTTGCATCCAACCCAAATCCCATTAGACTGCATAGACTTCAGTCAAACACTGCTGGGGAATCTAGCTGAGCAATAGTAGGTGCTGGGGCTGGGGCGTGTTACGTCCTCATAAGACCTACACTGCAAGACTGGAAGCAATCTATTATTTACTGTCATATCCTTTATACACATTATGTTAGTGTAGCATAAA
The DNA here is from genome assembly GCF_905368555.1 of Meleagris gallopavo. Classification (NCBI taxonomy): domain Eukaryota; kingdom Metazoa; phylum Chordata; class Aves; order Galliformes; family Phasianidae; genus Meleagris; species Meleagris gallopavo. Next base: position 22,847 of record NW_028147033.1, read on the forward strand.
GCATTAGAGACTCTAGATCATATGGTAATTAAAGATTCTTTGAGAAGTTCCTCATCTTGTATCAAAAGACATCAAGTACATCAAGTACTCATGAAAGCACCATCCTTTCAAGCCCATATGTATTGGCGGAAACTTTTGCTAATCACACTCACACAGACTTTTCTGGAATGGTTTCTAAGTTGAAAGTACAAATCAGCCATACTACTGTATCTGACAATATCATTAAATTGGAAGTCATGTAGCACCTCATCTCATAGAACCTGACAGAGGAAATAGCTAATGAGAAAGTCTAATGACAATTCTTGCTCTGCTACCATTCAAAAAGTGCAGGGCAGGTCTTTGGCCAAAGATGACTTAACTCCATCATCATCTTCTGCTGCAGAAAGGAAGAAACCTCACTGAGACCACTGAAATCTGGAGCAAGTTCAAAACGTCATCTTCACTATAGCACTCTAGTAATAATAAAGCAGAAGATGAAAAACTGTTTTAAATCTGTATACTGATGAATGTACAGGCTATGATGATCAGGTATCCTCACAGCACAGAACATAGCACCAGCCTGCCCAGTTCTTCAGCTCTTTGCTGAAAGAGGCTGTCCTACAGCATACTCATTCTCTGCTTTTCCATATGAATTCATAAGTAGTAGTAGATACAAGCATGCTTTTTATATCATGCTGTTGAACTTCATGGTCTGAAGTTTTTTAATACTGCCTGCAAAAGTGGAGTTTTTTCAGGCTTGGAGTTTCAAACCGGACTCTGATTCCAATTATTTTTTAGCTAAGACTTCTGCCTGCAACATCCTTACTGCTTAGGATGTTGTTAAAAACCAGAGAAAATTGAGATTATGAGCCTCAGAGGAATTAAAGTGTTCATGGAAGCAAGCTGGACTGAGTAAACATGAAATGTAGTGTACGCTGTCATAGACAGAGGTAAGGCTTTATCTGCCCTGTGAAAGTACTGAAGCAAACCTACAATAAAACTGAACAGTAGCAGAGAGACAAGGACACCGCAGCTCACAGAGGTAACAAAATAAAGGGCAGTATCTCAAAGTCAGTGCCTTTTACTGATAGGTCCTAAAATCTCAGGGCTCCTTCAGAGTCTGTGTGAAGTTATTTCAGGAAGCCTGAGGCTGTTTCCTGAGTAAGATATTCTCATTGCAGAAAGGCTAAAGCCTGCTGTCACAGTGGGCACTGACATCTCGGCAACAGCTTTGCCCAGGCAGAAGAAGAACAGAGACAGCTTGTCCTGTGGTGAGGGCAGACAGGACGACAGGAGCTTTCTCTCTGCTCATGAGTTGCAGCCAAGGCCACTGTCACAGCTGAAGCAACAGAGCTACACATGTCAGAGGAATCTCAGAAAGGATATTAGCCTGCTGAGTTCCCTGTGTCCTATTACACAGGAAAAAGGTGCTGTTGTGTGGGCTGGGGTGCAGGTAGTGGCATTGTAGAAGCATACACCACTTTCTGAGGTATTTGCAGCAGCATTTTTTGGTAGAAATTTAGTGAAGTCACTGTCATACACAGCTGTGGCAACATTCTCTGCATCGAGGTAAAAACAAACACAAAACACACCCCGTGTGTCTGTGCACACTTCTGACTCCTGAGCTCCTCTCCTCCTGAGCCTTCCTCCTCTCCAGCTGGATCAACCAGTGCTAAAGATACAGCTCAAATTCCAGTTCTCTTTCCATACCCTAAAATCCTAGAGGTGAAGAATCCCGTTAACCATAGCACTGTTCCTTGTTACGCACTGTACAAGTGGCAGATTTGTCCTAGCCTGGCAGCAAGCATGGGGCCCTTGCTGCCTGATGCCCTGCTCCTGCTTTGAGGCAGAGTGGATGTCCCTTGATTTCACAGAGTAGAGAGGCTGCCCACCTGCATCAGCCACATTTGAAGAATACGGATGGGCAATGAGTCTGACACTTGATTTTTTTTCTTACACGCATTTACAATGAGTCTTACACTTTTAATGCTTCAGAATATCATACGTGAGCACTGGAAACTTACTGTTCGCTGGTGAGTTCTTCAGTTTATGTTTTTCCTTACTAGAATTTCTAAACATGCAAATGAAATCGTGATAGTCCCTGCTCAGTAGCACTGATTGTAATCACTCGGTGGAAAAAAAAAGAATAAAGACAAAAACTTCCTGTCTTGTTTTGAGCAACAGGCAGAAGTTTTACATCAACTTACTCCTACACACATCCCACTGAAAAAAATGTCATGTGTTAACCTTGGTTTTTGTGTCCGTTGAGTTTACATTATGTTTGCAGCAGACTTGGATTTGCTTAGTTTGGTGATGTTATTGCTTCTCATTCAAGCAGCGATCCTAATACACGTGTAATCCCCAAGTCCAGTTCTTCAGCCCAGCAACATCATTGTTGTCTGAAATTGTCTTCAAGCCACTGTATAGTCAGTTTTAAGCTTGGAAACAGGAAACAGGAAGACTTTGGGCAATAAAGATGTGCCCATCTCCTGTAGCAAAGTCAAAATAAGAGCTTAGGTATGTTTTTCCCGATTTTATTTCAGTCATCAGACTGGCTTTTCTCAAGCCACCGAACACAGATCTGGCCCCAGTGAAAGATAGGACTCCTTGGAGATGACAACACAGGTCTTCTCTAGCTGCTTCAGCACAGGAGGCTATGTCTATACGGAATACAGTTGACACATACAGAAATTTGTCGTAAAGAACTTCTCAGGAACTGGCCAGTGATTACTTACAGGAACAGAAGCGAACTAAAAATTGACTGATATGTTAGAACCACTTGAAGGAATTACTTCCATTTGAAAATTGGCTCTAATGAGAGAGAAATAAGCACAACACAGCAGTCTTTCAAATCTCAGTAAGTATAAGTGCACATGCATATATAATCAAAGTTATCACAATTATTTAGACAAAGATGACAAAATTCTAGACCTTCAGTCACCCTTTCTTTTAACTAACGTCATTTGTTATTGCTTATACACATCAAGGAAGATCAAAATATAAATCCTAACTTCTTTCAGTAACCACCAAGTAGCAAAGGTCATATAAACCATTACATGCTCTTTAGAGTCAAAACCTTGACAAAACCCTGAGAGTTTCCCATTATGAATCTTGTTCAACTTGCATTTTTCAAGTATTGCCCTTGTAAGTATGTTTCTTTCTCAGCAGCAACACAGACATTAAGGCTGGTGCTGATAGCTTGTACCAGACCATTTGCAAAGAGATCAATAAGACATGAAATTATTCCCTTTCTTGTACAGCCTAGTCTAAGTATATTGCAATTACTACAACTGTTTACTTTCCAAAAGAGGAATGAGTAAGAGGAAATCAGATTGGCTCTATTTCTTCCTTGACTCTTTTTTTCAGTATTTCTATGATTTATTAGCATACCATTTTTTTCCTAATTTTTTTTCCCATGGTGAGAAAATAGGTATCTATAAATACTCGATCAAACTCCCAGATTCGAGTTATGTCTAGCAAAGAGCAATTACAGATCTAAATACTGTCCCTTGCATTAACTGTAATTTAGTCTACTTTGCCGTTTTACTTATCAATAGTCACACAACGGAATCAACAGAGCATTCTCTTTAACCCCATGTGCAAAAAGACTGTCAGCCTACCATCAGCATGAATATAGATATGTAGCTAGAAATACTGTAATCAGACAGAACAAAAACTACATTTGACAGAAAGGTACTCCTAGATCTATTGGAAAAAAAACCAGTGTTGTGACAAAAAGCCAGCCCAACCTATTCCTGACAATACCACCACAGCTTTTATTTATACTTATCCTAATCAGAAGAATAAGCCTTTAAATATCCCAGGTCACCTCCTTCTTAAACCAAGGGAAAAACAGCAAGTACAGCAATACAGAACCTCTCTACAAGTCCCGCCAACTCCTGGGCAAGGATCCGTTTCCCCCTTTGGGATAGATGATACCCATTGGCAGCCCTCATGCTATAGGCAGCCCTCATAGCAGGTGCCGAGAAGACCGCCCCATCATCAAAGAACCCAGCCTCTCAGCCATGTGTTGTTTTCCTGCTCCTCTGAGTGACCTTCTCTGCCCTATACCATAGAAATAGAAATTAGAAATACCTCACATTCTCTCCCAAAAATACTACTTTACAATCCTCAGTATGACAAAAATAGGGCATTTGATCACAGAATTCCACATTTCAACTGTAAATACAACCTTCTCTTCCAAAAAGATGATATTTTCTCCCAGAAATACCTGTGTTCTTAGAACTACCCCACATTTTCTTAAACAAACAAACAAACAAACAAAAAACAACGAAAGAAAACTACATTCCAACACCACATATGATATTTTCAACCATAAAAAAGACATTTGCTCCTGGAAATACCAGTACTCTTAGGAATACCTCACATTTCATCCCAATGAGACTACTTGACACTCCTCAACAGGACACTTACCCCCATCAATAGGGCATTTTATCACAGAAATACCAGTTTCTGCCCCCAGAATAGGACATTTCCTCTCCAAAACAAGACATTTTCTCCCAGAAATATCACTACTCTTAGAAATACCTCACGTTTCATCCCTGAATGAAAATATCCCTTCATAATTTTCAGTTTTGTAAAAGCATTCTTTGCTCCAAAGGAAGCTGTGGGCTCAGTGTCATTCAGGCCCCAAGTGTGGTTTCTCCCTGGGGAGGGACACAGAGTAGAGTTGTTCAGCAGGCACTGTGCCAGAATGATGGCAATGCTCTCATCTCCCCTGGTTCTCTCGTTGAAGCTCCACTTCCAGCCCCCAAACCCATGCTGATCTCCCTGCTTGAAGGAGGGGAAGAGCCCTGGATCCCAGATGTGCGTAGCCCTGAGGCCATGCCAGGAGACCTCAGCCCAGGTGAGTTGATGGAGGGAAGGAGGAGGTTGGGGCTGGAAGAGCCGTCTCTGTCTGTGTTTTGTTTTGGGCACTGTATGCTATTTCTGGATTTCCTCTTTCATCCAGCAGGAAATGGGATTACAGATGTATTGGAGGATCTGCAGGAGAGTGGTGTGGCTGAAGAGCAGTGGGGTAGTGTCTGTGTGGAGGAAATCAGAAGGGAAGACCAAGGAGGGCTGGAGCAAGGTCAGGGTGAGCTCATCAAGAAGCCTCTGGGGAAGCATCTGGGAAAGACAGGAAGCAGCCCACTGGACTTCAACATAGGTCAAAAGGGGCCTAAAGAACCCAGGAGCAAGGATGTGTGCCAGAAGAAAAAGCGGAATCCATGCACTGAGTGTAGAAATAGCTTTGAAAAAGATTCCAGCGTCGTTAACCACCAGTGCAAATGCTCAGCAGTGAGTCCATACAAGTGCTCTGAGTGTGGGAAGAGCTTCAAAAAGAGATCCCACCTCTCCTACCACCAACGCATCCACACAGGAGAGAGACCCTACAGCTGCTCTGAGTGTGGGAAGAGCTTCACAAGGAGTTCCCACCTCACCTCCCACCAACGCATCCATACAGAAGAGAGACCCTACAGCTGCTCTGAGTGTGGGAAGAGCTTCAAAAGCAGTTCATACCTCAGGTACCACCACTACATCCACACAGGAGAGAAACCCTGTAAGTGCTCTGAGTGTGGGAAGAGCTTCAAAAGCAGTTATGATTTGAAGCTGCACCAGCGTGTACACACAGGAGAGAAACCCTACAAGTGCTCTAAGTGTGGGAAGAGCTTCAAAAGCAGTTCTGAATTGAAGATGCACCAGCGTGTACACACAGAAGAGAGACCCTACAAGTGCTCTGAGTGTGGGAAGAGCTTCAAAAGCCGTTCCCACCTCAACAGCCACCAGCGCTTCCATTCAGGAGAGAGACCCTACAAGTGCTCTGAGTGTGGGAAGAGCTTCAAAAGCAGCTCTGAACTGAAGATACACCAGCGCGTCCACACAGGGGAGAGACCCTTTCAGTGCTCTGAGTGTGAGAAGACCGTAAAAAGCCGTTCCCACCTCATGTACCACCAGCAGATCCACACAGGACAGAGACCCTTCAAGTGTCATGAGTGTGGGAAGAGCTTCAAAAGCAGTTCTGAACTGAAGTGCCACCACCGCATCCACACAGGGGAGAGACCCTATGAGTGTCCAGAGTGTGGGAAGAGCTTCAGGAGGAGTTGTGAATTGAAGAACCACCAGCACACCCACACAGGAGAGAGACCCTTTCAGTGTCCTGAGTGTGAGAAGAGCTTTAAATGAAGATCTGGCCTCAGCACCCACAAGAACATCCACCGTGCACACTGTTCTGTAGAAGCATCTCAAGACTCTGGGAACCTTCAAAAGCAGTTCCAGCCCCGTTACCTACCAGCACAGCCATACAAGGTACAGAGCCTGCAGGGCCCCGAATATGGGAAGAGCTTAAAGCCAGAGCCCAAGCCTGGTGACCAACTGTGGCTTTGTGTGGTGATGAACCTTACAAATTCCTTAAGTAGTGGAAGAGCTCTGCAGCCAAACTGAATCCTCTTTTCCTTCTTCACATGAGAATTATGCATATTGCTCTCCTTCAGCTGCAGTTGTTGTGTTGAGTGACCATACAAAGGAGAATGCAGAGTGGGATGTGACCCAAAGGAAACCTCAGCTAGGCCGATATGTCACCGGGAAGGAAGAAATCCTGTCTACAGGGAGTGTGGGAAGAGCTTCATCTGGAGCTCTACCCTCAATAGATCTCAGAGAACCAACACAAGAGGAGAGTCTCTGTGAGTGCCTTGACTGCAGGAAGAGGTCTGTCCACAGCTGGGAGGTCATCAGACACCCGTGGATCCACGTGAGGAACCCTACAAATGTGCAGCCTGTGAGAAGAGCTTTGGCCACAGCTCGAACCTGCTGAGGTACCAGAGTGTCTGCACTTGGGTGAGGTCCAATCCATGCCTGCACCAGTGAGTTCACGTGGCAGGAAGCCTTAGACATGCCTTGAGTGTGAGCAGGGCTTTGTCCAGAGTGCAGAGCTCCTCACTGGCCCTGCAAGTTTTTCTGGTGCATCACTGGCACCCTGTGCAGAAGGGACTTAACCCAGGAGTAACATGGCTCTTGAATGTTTTCTGAACATCATCTGTAGTGGAAACAGTAGAGGATGAATAAAGTAGCTGAGTTGTACTGAAGCTTTCTTCACTGCAGTCTTGTTTTTTGTTCTTAAAACAAATGTCATGATGTGGAATGAGGAGAGGGAAAGGTGCAGGTAGGGTTTGGTTTTGCTGCCTCCTCCAGCCCACTGCTTGCTTCTGGAGAACGCATTTCTTTCACACAATCCTATCATCCTCCCTAAGCGTGCTGCACATTGGTTCTACTGCATTTCCAGAATGCTTTAATCAGCTGGTCAGAGCAGCTGTGTGACACGAAGGCTTGGTTGTCTCCAGTAAAACTAGAAAAAGCTGAGCTTGTTCTTCCTAAATGCACCATTGCAATTGTCTGGAGGTGGAGGGAGCAGAAGGCAGTGCAAACCCACACAGTGCACAAGCAGCTCATCCGCACAGCACAGAAATATCAGAGTGCTCTCCAGGGCATGCTTGCCTTGCAAGTGATCCCTTTTGAGCTTGAAGGTTTTTGTTTTGGCCTTGGGGAAGGTGTGTCTGAGATCTCCTGCAGCAGGGCCTTCACATTTGTTGTGCTCAGCTAAAGCAGCTGTGCTTGGAATGCAGTTGTCAGGAAGTGGAGGTTGATTTTGGTGAGCCAGTGAATCTGTTTTTCCATTATTTTTTCCTGAAAAAATCATTTTAATGGTGGATTTCTCCCATGGTTTGTCACACGTCATGTTCAGTTGCATTAAGAGTTAGAAAATTCATCTGCCTCTGAACTTCCCTGCTTTTCCTCTGCTCTGGGGAAAGTCCTTCTGTTGCGGACATGAGTCCCTGCAGAGTTGTGACTGCAGTGCCCCATCTGCAGGAACAGGAGCATTTCTGATTCCACAACGGTTTGTTTTCCTTGTGGTGGTGGAATGGTGGGCATGGAGGAGGGGGACTTCCATTCTCAGGGTGGATGTTCACTTGGGAGGCTTTTTCTTGGTGAATTCTACCAGTAGTTGCATCCACCTTGCAGAAAGCTGTGCCCTCTGTGTCACAGGTCACCTCTGCACTCATGGAATCAACACAGCCACAGACAAAGCTCCCAAGGGAATAACCAGCCCCCCAGGTGCCCATGTGCAAGGCTGTTATGTGTTACTGGGTTTTCACGTTGGCATCCAAAGTTGGAAGCCCTGTGTGCTGCAGCATCATCAGCATGAGTGAGACGTGGTGGGAACGGTCCTGTGACGGGTGTGCTGTGTGTGATGGATAGCTCTGGGCTCTCCAGGGCGGTGATGCAGGGCAGGTGAGATGGGATGGGGTTCCTGGTGATAGTGGTACTGGTGGGCTGGATGGAATGGAGCTTACAGTTAGTAATGACATGGTTAAAAGCCTCTGGGTATGGATTAAGGGACAGGGAACTAAAGTGGACATCACTGTGGGAGTCTACTATAAGCCACTCAGTCTGGATGATGATACCAATTAATTATTCTTAATTCTTTCATGGAGTATCTCAAGATCAGCCTCTCTTGTCCTAATGGGTCAGCAGCTTCCCAGAAATTTAGGGGTTGTAGCACACAGCCAATGAGCTCTGTGGTTTTCATGGCTATCTAATTAAATACGACAGTACCAGTCAGTGGGCAAAATGCAATGTGAGGGTGATCATTTTGCTTTTCAAATCTTCCTACTGCTTATGTTACCTACAGTGACAATGGCTCACATTCTTTGAGTGAGGAAATATAATACTGCAAATTGAGAATCAGGGAGAGGGAGGTACAGCCAGCATGGGGATAGCACTATGGGGATCCAAGAGGGAATGTAGTCAGTGAGAGCTGATAAGTGGGTAGTGTCTGCGCCAGACAAAGATAGGAATTAATGCAGATGCAGGAGAAAGAAGCCTGTGGAATCTTTTAAAGCTATTTCCACACTTTGCGCATGGATGCTGCTTTTTCTTCTGGCACACATCCTTGCTCCTGGGTTCTTCAGGTCCCTTTTGACCAATGTTGAAGTCCAGTGGGCCGCTTCCTGTCTTTCCCAGACACTTTCCCAGTGGATTTTTGTAGTACCCTGCTTGCTCACAGCCCCTTGGTCATCTCCTTCGACTTTTTCAATGGAAATGTGACCCCGCTCCCTTTTGGCCACACCACTCTCCTGCAGATCCTCCAACATAGCTGTAATCCCATCCTCTGCTGGATGAAAGAAGAAATCCAGAAATAGCACACACTGCCCAAAATATTCCCTAAACAGAGATGACTCTTCCAGCCCCAACCTCTTCCTTCCCTTCACCACCTCACCCGGGCTGAGGTCTCCTGGCACGGCCTCAGGGCTACGCACATCTGGGATCCAGGGCTCTTCCCCTCCTTCAAGCAGGGAGATCAGCATAGGTTTGGGGGCTGGAAGTGGAGCTTCAACGAGAGAACCAGGGGAGATGAGAGCATTGCCATCATTCTGGCACAGTGCCTGCTGAACAGCTCCACTCTGTGTCCCTCCCCAGGGAGAAACCACACTTAGGGCCTGAATGACACTGGGCCAACACATACCAGCTTCCTTTGGAGCAAAGTATGCTTTTACAAAACTGAAAATTATGAAGGGATATTTTCATTAAAATTAACTTGTGAATGGCTTGTTTATTTTCTGTTTATATATCAATGACCAAGATATCCCAACATGTCTATGGCAATTGAATGGAAAATCCAAAATTTTGAAAGAGTAAGCAGGGAGTCATCTGTTAGCTGGAGCTGGTGGCACCATGCAGCACACCAACACAAGGGCTGTCTGCAGGGAGCTGGTTTTCTCCCTCCTGGTTGCTGCCTATTTGCCAGCACTGACTCAAGGGCATTTATGAGTCTACTGTGCATACAAAGCCCTTCTGAAACTCACGCTTCTCAGTATTTCTTTTCCTGTTGCTTGTTATAGTCAATATGTAACTGCATGGTGTTTATTCCAGGCCCGGCCTGCAGAGGCTCATTCTGCACAGCCACAGGTCCCTAACGAGGAGGAAAGGCAGCAAAGCCCTCACCCAGCGAGGCCACGCACTGGTACGTCTCCAGCATCACGTCCCAGCAGGGCGCCCACTCCTCCCTGCTGAAATACACCTCCGCAAAGCTCACGGGCTCCTGCAAGCAAAGAGCTCCTTGCTGGGAACAGCCCAGGCCCAGGGAAGCAGCTCGCACAGGACACAAACTCCCGTCCCGGCCGCTTCTCTGGCCCCAGCACACACACGCTGGCTGAGGCCATCCCTCTGCCCCCTGCATTCACATCCCTCGCCCCTCGGCCTCTCCTGCCCGCTTCCCCCAGCTACCTGAGATGGAGGTGCTGTGGCCATTTGCTGCTCTCCTCCTGGGCTGATCACGGCTGGAAGGCACAAGTTGAGCTGGAGCCTGCAGGGACAAGAGAAATGGCAGGGGAGCAGTGAGGGAACGCAGCAGTCCCTGTCCCAGCCCAGCCCTCCACAGCCCAGCTGCAGGACACTGCCTGGGGGATGGCACAGCAGGCCTTGCACAGGAAGGCAATCAGCAACAGCACTGGTAACACTCTGGCTAAAAGAGATGAAACATCACAAAGCTGTCTCAAAGTGCAGGGTTGAAAGAACTGATGGCTGACACTCAGTTCAACAGCTGCGGGCCGAGTGAGTGTGTGCCTAAGACAAAGCATGGCAAGGAGTCAGTCATCTTACCCCAAAACAGGAACCAAGTGCCCCTCAAGCCCTCGTGCACAGCAGCGGGCTGCACAACGGGATGGATACTAACCTGCTGGATACTAAATTAATTTCAGTTCCTATCAGAGCTCAGTTGAAGAGTTTTTCTAAACTACAGCTAAATAAGTGGATGGAGAACAAGAATACCCTCCTGTAGTCCATTGCCATCTTCCAGCTTGATTGCTCTCACAGCTTATATTAATCACATTGCCTACAGCCATTGTGAAATGAACAATTAGGTTACGAAAATAAACAGTAAAGTGATGGCTTACCTGCATTAGTCTTTAGTTTTCCCTCACTCGAACACTTAGGGTCGTAAATTAATTGCTTGTTGCTATTCTTTCAAGAGCTGACCTTAGCTGAATAATTTTATGGCACTAAAATGTGTATCAAAAACTATAAGGATTTTGTGTCTGCATAGAACTTAGAGGGAACAAACAAACCAACAAAACTTGGATATACTTCAATTCAATTGGCATTGGGAAAATACCCACACTATAATCAACAGAAGATCCACACTGCTGACCTTCAGCAAACAAACCCAAATGTTTGTCCCAACAGCAACAGAGTACTGAAATGACAGCAGCAACAACTTCACTGCACATTTTAAATAAAAGCAGGTAAGACAAAAAAATAGGGTGTGGTATTCCATGCGGAATTTAGCATTTAGCAGAATAAGAAAGGCTTTTCTATGCTGCTTAAAGAACACTGTAGCATGCATCAACCGGAAAGTTATTTTATATAGGAAGCATGGAAGTACGTAACTGCAGGCAAAATACACAGATACAAAAAAAAGATGCTATAGAAATGACTGTGACAAATATCAGTGGCGAGGGCATGAGAGGGAAAAGATAATTATTTATTTTTTTCAGATTTGAATTTGAGAAACAGAGGGAATGAAGTGAGGCTGAGGAATCAGGACTACAGCAAATGCAAATGACAAATGATGAATGAAAAATCTGTCCAGAAATCCTTCCTCCAGAACAAACTGGAGCTATTTTGACAATGCTGTATGCAGAAGATCTCAGCTTGTCAGCTGAGAGTGCTATGTTCTCTCTGAAAATCATCATAAATGAGAGATTAACACAGGGATTGCCCAATCCTATGGACATCTGGAAAAGCACTTAACATTCAACAACTCTCAAGAAACAGACTCTTGGTTTTGGATGAAGTTCAATAAGGGTACCTACCATAATCAGCAGATGATAGGAATGCAGTAACTAGAGATTTCTAGATGCCCACCTGCGTAAGTACATGGAGGCCATTGCTGAACAGTGCTCTGCAAAAAGGCATGAGCAACGTTCTGGAAATATAAATGCCACAGGTAGGTGATAGATGTTGTCAGTTTGCTGGGTCAGCAGTAACTGAGACTTTACAGATCTCAGCTAAACTAATGTATGTTCCTAGAGGGAGAATCAAGTTAATTCATGGAGTTACTATTGACATAAAAATGAGAACTTCCTGGGTATAGTCAGAGAGCCCTTCTAGCAGCAGAATTCTGCTACTGATCATCTCTCTTCTTCAGTGTGTATTTTGAATCGAACTCGTTTCAAAGCAACATTTAGGTTCCTGCAGAAGGAAGAACTAAACCAGTAACATTCAAGTCTAGTAAAATAGAAAGAAGTTCTGGTCAGTGCAGCAGCAGGAATTCAGTTACAATGGCAGCATAATAAATAACACTCTTGTACTGGCAGCTCCAGTTCAAGTGCTTTCAACAATGACAAATGAACGCTGGTTCACTTCCATGATGAGTTGACACCATCCCAAATGGGCTGTAACAACTCCTCATAAAGCTTCTCGCTTGACAAATCTGGCAGCTCAGAAGTATTACTTTTCAGAAGCAAAAGACCTCCATTCTAACTGCATCTCAAGGTACAGGAAAGGACATTTCCACTTGCTAGGAGAACTTGCTAATGTCCTGCTTTCTGCAAAACTGCTTCTTTGCCATGAATTTGGATCATACCAAACTCCTCACCATCCCTACCCCCAACATGTAAAGCCTCTGCCATTACAAGATTCAATGAACACAGTGCTTCTCCATCCCTTTGCTCATACAAGCTAAACATGCCATGGAGACATAGACTGAGATCAGAGAATGCAATACTGCAAAGTGAAAGCTCTTTGGCATTAATTAATGCCAGGAGAGGCATTCCCCCAGCTATACTTGTCTGCATTTGATGCTAAGTCTTGAATTCTATTAGAGCACTAGTATCTGCATCTAGAATAATGCCATCAATGTGCATTGGAATTTCCCTGATGATACACATCATTGGAGACTGTCCCTCAAATAGAATTTGAACCTAGGAGCCATCCTCTTCATTTCTAAGATTTATCTTTCATCTGAAATTTCTGCAACTTGACTGCAAGCCACTGAGGATCTCATTAGACGTATCTTTTGCAACAAACACTTGCCTTCCCAAAGCAGTCCCCCAACATTATCATTTGAGTGGACTGTGGGGAAATTCTCATCAAGAAAGAATGGAAACTCTTAGCCATTCACCAAAGAAAATGTTATCAGAGGGGTACTTTGAAATTCTTCAATCTTAGACTTCATTAATTAATTACATTGCAAATCAAATCTAACTTCACTACTTTACCATGGCCATTTCTCTGCAACTTTGTGTCTGTAGATGAACATTCAGGAACTGCATAGTTCCTGGTGCAGTGGTTAAACAATGTTTCACTTGCCTAGTCAGATGGAACCTGAATTTTCAAGCTACGCTTGTAGATACCAGCAAGCTTATCCCTGCTATCTACCTAATTTGCCCAAGGTCAATCCCAAGTTAACTCTTCCACTCTTTACTCTTACGCTCCTGCAGGCAATTGTTTTCTCCCCAGGCTAAAGCAAAACTGAACTAAATTCATCTACACAATCCATAGGACTTGTTCTATTGTGAATGCTTTCTTGATCAAACCTTTCGCTACTAGGAAGTCTTGTAGGTGTCCCAGTCATACCAGAACTAGCAATGTAGCATATTCCTTTTTAATTGAAATCAGTCTGTTAAAAGCGCTTGCACTTGGAGCTTGAAAAGCCCATCTAGAAACATAGGTGGCACCAGCAGTGCATACCATCTCCTAAGTTATTCAGTGTATTTATCAGGAGCCAAGTTACTTGGTTTCAGAAGCACAAATTTCACACTGTGCTGAGAAAAGGGGTTTTAAAATTTAAACTCTTCCAGAGGAATGCAAAGATTAGAGAAAACTCATCTACAGAGGCTTACAAAGGATCAAAATTTTACACTGGGATCAGTGTTGCTTCTCCTACAGGTTCTTTTTTTGTTCCACTGGAAATGTTGCTAAAATACAGAGTAACTGAATGTGTAATCAAAATTGCAATCCAACCGTGATGCATCATAATCTGGATGTGATCTAATTACACAGGCATCCATAGAACTGCAGAAAACAAGTGAGATTTGGGCAAAATTCATCCTAGAAATAAATTCAGAGCATACCATCTCCACTATCTCCACCGAATTCTCTCCAGGACAATGGACATCCCCAGGATGAGTTACCAGAACTTAGAAGATAGTTTTGCTAGAGGAGGTTGTACTGCTTTGCCTGCTGCTTAGTACAAGAGCCATGTTAATGCACAGCTACACTAGAGAATGGACTTGACGTTACTTCTGTTCTTACGGTCATGGGCACAAACAGTCCAAAAGCTCTCAGGGCTCTCCTGAAACTCACATCTCCTGAGTAACTCATTCCAGGTGATAAGCAGATGGCAGATGTCCACCACCAGGCAGTGCCACTGCTTTGTTCCCATGTGTTGAAGGGTATTTCTTTGCCCAAAAGGTTTTCATTCCCAACTCCCCCAGCTTTCAGGCTGGAAAAGAGGTCAAATCAATGACACGTTTTTTCATAAAATGGTTGTGCTGTTATCTTTAACAAAAATACTATGTTTTGGAATGAGAGGAGATTATTTTCTTTTCGAATTACATAGTTAACTTTTCAGGTTTGTGGGGACGACGACAAGCTAACAGACAGAAACATTAAAAAAAATATTTGCACAGTGGTTTGGTCTGGATTTTTTCTGTTTTGATGGCTGCTTATGCTGTATTCCAAATGAAAGCACAGCACAACATAAGGATCTGTCAGTTTGGGCATCATTTGCAACTCAAAGCTCTGTTTGTTTTTCTTACGTATGACAAAACACCCACTTTTAAATGTTGTGGCCGCTAGAAGAGTTTAACTTTTTTCTTTCAGATCCTCTGTTTGCATGGGGCTAAGAGAATACAATAAACAAGATCTTAGGGGAAATAGTCTAGTTCTTTGTGCGGTGTTAAGCAAGCGGGCATTCACCTGAAATGTTTGCCACCTTAGGGAACCAGTCCTAAAGTCCTACACAAGTCCTAAAGGGTTTTCCCTGCGAATCAGAAACCTTGTGAGAAAGGATTTCCAGCTCTTAGTTAATCTGGACACTATCCACAAAACCTATCCACAAATCCACCCTGTCTTACTTAAGCAATAAGGATCAATCATTTTGATTTAAATTTGTCCAGAAATTTAGGCTGAGGATTATTCCTAACACAGTTGTTGTCAACTGTATGCCAGATGTCAACATGCATTTCAAGCCATCTGATAGTCCAGGGAATTATTGGAGAGCTGCATGTACTAGGAAAAGAATTTACCCATAAATATGTTGTGAATCAGAAAGATTCAGAAAGATTTCTTACAGATCAAAAGAAGGAATCAGAGTAGGAAAATCAGTCCGTCACAACCAGCAATCTAGATTGTCGAGAATAGTAACAATTCCTATTGTATTCAAGCTGATCCTTCAAGTTTTAGGCAACAGCATTAGCAAATGCAGCAACTGTAACAGCAAGATCCAGTAGCCCAGGCCAGACTAGTTCAGCATATAATCTCTTGGCCATAGCTAATATCTAGAGGCTGCTTTAAATTTAGCTTCTATTTTTCTTATGGTTTTGAAAAGTTCCACCACAAAACTCCATCTATATTAACAATCTGTACTAACGATTCCCTTTTCTATCAGAAAAAAACAGTGTTCTTCATTGTGAAGATGTAGAATGTTCTGTCTTAATCATTTTTTCTAGGGAAGATCTCACTTATGTTTCGATAAAGTAAATTTAGATTCATAATAACCAGGAACAGAGGGCTATATTGATTTCTTTACAACTGTCTGTTGCTGGATAAGAGACCAATAAAAAGATAAATAAACAGAAATGAATCCTCCTTTCATTTCATTCTCCGAGATTCTGTGCTATAAAAACATCCCATTTATAATATTTCATCACTTTCCCCTCACCAATTTTCAGCTTCTCAATGATTAATCCCTTCCCCCTTCTCCGCAGTCTATCACCACGGCCACATCAGGAAGAGTTAGAAGACACATCTGTAGGGAGCCAGACCCTTCTGCCTATGGCACCCCTTCCCTACTCTCGAGTTCTTCTGATTCCAGCACAGCACTGCATGCAGCTGAATCTGCATGGTTCCGAGTTACCATATGTGACAACATCTCTGATTTGATAAGGCACTCGTGAGCTCATGAAACTCTTCTGGTTCTGCACATACTCCAAGATGTAGACGATGAATAACTAAGTCCACAGATTCTCAAGCCGGTCAACTTTTATCACCTGAAAGATTTTGCTGTATAATTCCATTACCTTTGGAATACTCCCTGTCAGACCTCTGTCTGTCACCCAATTTCAGTCCACCTCTTAGTGGAAAGCATTTCCCCAGCGCATGTTGAGCTCCTGGTTAGAAAACTGTTGGAAGGAAATAACTCATTCTGATTATGCCAAGCCAACTCTGGGATATCCTTTCTCAGAATGCAGTTGGATGATGTTTGGAAGAAAATGATGTAAAGCAACAAGAACTCCAAAAAACTGGTCTTAATGTTCTCAATTTGCAGAACAACTGGTACTGATGGGTCAGTCAAAATCGGTTTCTTCCATCTCCATGGACCAAACGCTAGAGTGCTTCCTTGAGTTATTCTTACAGAATAGAGTACTCTTAGCACTCTTCACTATTCCCTGTCTTTGTTCCCACACAAGTGCCAAGATCATTACTCTGAAGACTAATGATGAAACTAGAAATCTGAAAATAGGGAGACCCTCCAAGATGCAGGACAGGCTCAGCATGGCCAGCAGCTGGGCTCATCCTACCCACAGAGATGAGGAAGCAGCAAAGAAAGATGGGTATTGTCTGGGTATTGTGTATGGTCCTCTTCTCTGACACTTGTTGGTGAGTTTTCTAGAGAAGCACAACTTAGTCCATCGAGCTCAAACAACCTTGGATTGACAAGAACATGCAGCCTTCTACGAGAATGGAAAGCAAGGCAAATTTACTCTCCCATCGTTCACTGCTTGTGCAAGGAAGTTATTTCTATGTGAAGACTCGGATGCAACTCTTTTGAGATGCAAGTCAAAATTCAGTGTTAGACTAAGTTGCCAAAACACTTGATGACTGTATTGTTCAGGATCTCTAAATCAAAACTCTAAGAGCTAATAATTTAGAAGTATAGGCTGTAAGGCCTTTCAAAAACTCATATACACACATTCCTTGTCCAACACAGTAGGAAAATGAGTGGTGGCCTCATCAGTTCGACCCAGAGCAAAGAATTTTTATTTACTTCAGCCACATTCAACTTCAAGATCAATTTAATCGTAACAAGAACTTCTCAATCTACCATGCTGATATTCTTTTCACTACGTAGATTCAAGTGCAATCTTTCCTAATGTCAAGACTATCTTGAGCTGCTAGAGAGTTACAAGGCATCAAAACAGACACAGAAGAACAAATGTTTTGCAGAAGTCATTTGTTCAGCATCAGATTAATACATTGCTCTTCTCAGCAATATAAAATCCTGCTCTTTTGAGACGATTTGATACTGTAAGAAAACACTTGGAAAAAATTCCAAAAGTTACCATCAAGAAAGCACTTATTGTATACGCGTAAGTGCAGAGCTCTTTCTGTTTTGTTATGCTCCAGTAATGGACAGAATCCAACCCAAATCCCATTAGACTGTAGCTGCTGCTTTCTTACACTCTTCAAATCATACTAGCTTCCTGAACTATCATGTCCAGGGCTGTTTTAAAAAACCTACACAAACAGTTGTTTTGTTTTTATGAGGTGAATAATTAGCATCATACATTTAGAATGGAAACCCAAAAGTATTCAGAGTAAAAGACATTTCTGCCTGCAGATGTGCATTCATTGGACTGTCTGACTAAGGAAAGATATGTGTTCCTGCTGCTGTTAGTATACACCAACAGGCCTTTTCTAAATGACAGAAAAATTGAAACGAGTCACCTTTAGAAGGTAATATGCAGGAAAGTAACGGCAAGAAATCTTCCTCTTTTTCCTGAGGGCAATTTTCATATGGTCTTATTCTTAGAAGAAAAAAATCATTTTCTTTTGAATCTTCTTTATTCATCTACTCCCAGCACACTTCAGTCAAACACTGCTGGGGAATCTAGCTGAGCAATAGTAGGTGCTGGGGCTGGGGCGTGTTACGTCCTCATAAGACCTACACTGCAAGACTGGAAGCAATCTATTATTTACTGTCATATCCTTTATACACATTATGTTAGTGTAGCATAAAGCATTAGAGACTCTAGATCATATGGTAATTAAAGATTCTTTGAGAAGTTCCTCATCTTGTATCAAAAGACATCAAGTACATCAAGTACTCATGAAAGCACCATCCTTTCAAGCCCATATGTATTGGCGGAAACTTTTGCTAATCACACTCACACAGACTTTTCTGGAATGGTTTCTAAGTTGAAAGTACAAATCAGCCATACTACTGTATCTGACAATATCATTAAATTGGAAGTCATGTAGCACCTCATCTCATAGAACTGAAGAAGGAAATAGCTAATGAGAAAGTCTAATGACAATTCTTGCTCTGCTACCATTCAAAAAGTGCAGGGCAGGTCTTTGGCCAAAGATGACTTAACTCCATCATCATCTTCTGCTGCAGAAAGGAAGAAACCTCACTGAGACCACTGAAATCTGGAGCAAGTTCAAAACGTCATCTTCACTATAGCACTCTAGTAATAATAAAGCAGAAGATGAAAATCTGTATACTGATGAATGTACAGGCTATGATGATCAGGTATCCTCACAGCACAGAACATAGCACCAGCCTGCCCAGTTCTTCAGCTCTTTGCTGAAAGAGGCTGTCCTACAGCATACTCATTCTCTGCTTTTCCATATGAATTCATAAGTAGTAGTAGATACAAGCATGCTTTTTATATCATGCTGTTGAACTTCATGGTCTGAAGTTTTTTAATACTGCCTGCAAAAGTGGAGTTTTTTCAGGCTTTGAGTTTCAAACTGGACTCTGATTCCAATCATTTTTTAGCTAAGACTTCTGCCTGCAACATCTTTACTGCTTAGGATGTTGTTAAAAACCAGAGAAAATTGAGATTATGAGCCTCAGAGGAATGAAAGTGTTCATGGGAGCAAGCTGGACTGAGTAAACATGAAATGTAGTGTACGCTGTCATAGACAGAGGTAAGGCTTATCTGCCTGTGAAAGTACTGAAGCAAACCTACAATAAAACTGAACAGTAGCAGAGAGACAAGGACACCGCAGCTCTCATTGACTAGAGGTAACAAAATAAAGGGCAGTATCTCAAAGTCAGTGCCTTTTACTGATAGGTCCTAAAATCTCAGGGCTCCTTCAGAGTCTGTGTGAAGTTATTTCAGGAAGCCTGAGGCTGTTTCCTGAGTAAGATATTCTCACTGCAGAAAGGCTAAAGCCTGCTGTCACAGTGGGCACTGACATCTTGGCAAGAGCTTTGCCAGGCAGAAGAAGAACAGAGACAGCTTGTCCTGTGGTGAGGGCAGACAGGACGACAGGAGCTTTCTCTCTGCTCATGAGTTGCAGCCAAGGCCACTGTCACAGCTGAAGCAACAGAGCTACACATGTCAGAGGAATCTCAGAAAGGATATTAGCCTGCTGACTTCCCTGTGTCCTATTACACAGGAAAAAGGTGCAGTTGTGTGGGCTGGGGTGCAGGTAGTGCCATTGTAGAAGCATACACCACTTTCTGAGGTATTTGCAGCAGCATTTTTTTGGTAGAAATTTAGTGAAGTCACTGTCATACACAGCTGTGGCAACATTCTCTGCATCGAGCTAAAAACAAACACAAAACACACCCCGTGTGTCTGTGCACACTTCTGGCTCCTGAGCTCCTCTCCTCCTGAGCCTTCCTCCTCTCCAGCTGGATCAACCAGTGCTAAAGATACAGCTCAAATTCCAGTTCTCTTTCCATACCCTAAAATCCTAGAGGTGAAGAATCCCGTTAACCATAGCACTGTTCCTTGTTACGCACTGTACAAGTGGCAGATTTGTCCGAGCCTGGCAGCAAGCATGGGGCCCTTGCTGCCTGATGCCCTGCTCCTGCTTTGAGGCAGAGTGAATATCCCCTGATTTCACAGAGTAGAGAGGCTGCCCACCTGCATCAGCCACATTTGAGGAATAGGGATGGGCAATGAGTCTGACACTTGATTTTTTTTTCTTACACGCATTTACAATGAGTCTTACACTTTTAATGCTTCAGAATATCATATGTGAGCACTGGAAACTTACTGTTTGCTGGTGAGTTCTTCAGCTTTATGTTTTTCCTTACTAGAATTTCAAAACATGCAAATGAAATCGTGATACCGAGTCCCTGCTCAGTAGCACTGATTGTAATCACTCGGTGGAAAAAAAAAGAATAAAGACAAAAACTTCCTGTCTTGTTTTGAGCAACAGGCAGAAGTTTTACATCAACTTACTCCTACACATATCCCACTGAAAAAATGTCATGTGTTAACCTTGGTTTTTGTGTCCGTTGAGTTTACATTATGTTTGCAGCAGACTTGGATTTGCTTAGTTTGGTGATGTTATTGCTTCTCATTCAAGCAGCGATCCTAATACACATGTAATCCCCAAGTCCAGTTCTTCAGCCCAGCAACATCATTGTTGTCTGAAATTGTCTTCAAGCCACTGTATAGTCAGTTTTAAGCTTGGAAACAGGAAACAGGAAGACTTTGGGCAATAAAGATGTGCCCATCTCCTGTAGCAAAGTCAAAATAAGAGCTTAGGTATGTTTTTCCCGATTTTATTTCAGTCATCAGACTCTTTGGCTTTTCTCAAGCCACCGAACACAGATCTGGCCCCAGTGAAAGATAGGACTCCTTGGAGATGACAACACAGGTCTTCTCTAGCTGCTTCAGCACAGGAGGCTATGTCTATACGGAATACAGTTGACACATACAGAAATTTGTCATAAAGAACTTCTCAGGGAACTGGCCAGTGATTACTTACAGGAACAGAAGCAAACTAAAAATTGACTGGTATGTTAGAACCACTTGAAGGAATTACTTCCATTTCAAAATTGGCTCTAATGAGAGAGAAATAAGCACAACACAGCAGTCTTTCAAATCTCAGTAAGTATAAGTGCACATGCATATATAATCAAAGTTATCACAATTGTTTAGACAAAGATGACAAAATTCTAGACCTTCAGTCACCCTTTCTTTTAACTAACGTCATTTGTTATTGCTTATACACATCAAGGAAGATCAAAATATAAATCCTAACTTCTTTCAGTAACCACCAAGTAGCAAAGGTCATATAAACCATTACATGCTCTTTAGAGTCAAAACCTTGACAAAACCCTGAGAGTTTCCCATTATGAATCTTGTTCAACTTGCATTTTTCAAGTATTGCCCTTGTAAGTATGTTTCTTTCTCAGCAGCGACATAGACATTAAGGCTGGTGCTGATAGCTTGTACCAGACCATTTGCAAAGAGATCAATAAGACATGAAATTATTCCCTTTCTTGTACAGCCTAGTCTAAGTATACTGCAATTACTATAACTGTTTACTTTCCAAAATAGGAATGAGTAAGAGGAAATCAGATTGGCTCTATTTCTTCCTTGACTCTTTTTTTCAGTATTTCTATGATTTATTAGCATACCATTTTTTTCCTAATTTTTTTCCCATGGTGGGAAAATAGGTATCTATAAATACTCGATCAAACTCCCAGATTCGAGTTATGTCTAGCAAAGAGCAATTACAGATCTAAATACTGTCCCTTGCATTAACTGTAATTTAGTCTACTTTGCTGTTTTACTTATCAATAGTCACACAACGGAATCAACAGAGCATTCTCTTAATCCCATGTGCAAAAAGACTGTCAGCCTACCATCAGCATGAATATAGATATGTAGCTAGAAATACTGTAATCAGACAGAACAAAAACTATATTTGACAGAAAGGTACTCCTAGATCTATTGGAAAAAAAACCAGTGTTGTGACAAAAAGCCAGCCCAACCTATTCCTGACAATACCATCACAGCTTTTATTTATACTTATCCTAATCAGAAGAACAAGCCTTTAAATATCCCAGGTCACCTCCTTCTTAAACCAAGGGAAAAACAGCAAGTACAGCAACACAGAACCAGTGTTTAAAGCCCTCTCTACAAGTCCCGCCAACTCCTGGGCAAGGATCCGTTTCTCCCTTTGGGATAGCTGATACCCATTGGCAGCCCTCATGCTATAGGCAGCCCTCATAGCAGGTGCCGAGAAGACCGCCCCATCATCAAAGAACCCGGCCTCTCAGCCATGTGTTGTTTTCCTGCTCCTCTGAGTGACCTTCTCTGCCCTATACCATAGAAATAGAAATTAGAAATACCTCACATTCTCTCCCCAAAATACTACTTTACAATCCTCAGTATGAACTTATACAAAATAGGGCATTTGATCACAGAATTCCACATTTCAACTGTAAATACAACCTTCTCTTCCAAAAAGATATATTTTCTCCCAGAAATACCTGTGTTCTTCGAACTACCCCACATTTTCTTAAAAAACAAACAAACAAACAAAAAACAACGAAAGAAAACTACATTCCAACACCACATATGATATTTTCAACCATAAAAAAGACATTTGCTCCTGGAAATACCAGTACTCTTAGGAATACCTCACATTTCATCCCAATGAGACTACTTGACACTCCTCAATAGGACACTTACTCCCATCAATAGGGCATTTTATCACAGAAATACCAGTTTCTGCCCCCAGAATAGGACATTTCCTCTCCAAAACAAGACATTTTCTCCCAGAAATATCACTACTCTTAGAAATACCTCACATTTCATCCCAATGAAACTACTTTACACTCCTCAGTATCACACTTAGTCCCCAGAAAATGGCATCTTCTCACAGATAGACCAGTTTGCTCCCAAATATACCACATTTTCTCCCAGATATACTAGTTTTCTCCCACAGATGTGCCATAGACCCCCGGAAATACCAGCTTCTTTTTCAAAAGATGGCATTTTTTTTCCCAAAATACTAGCTTTCTCACAAACAGATGTCATTTTCCAACCAAGGATGCTATTATCTCCCAGAAAATAGCAGTTTTCTGAGAAGTACCTTCCCTTTTCTCTCAAAAATACAACTTGACACTCCTCAAGAGGACATTTTCTCCCATACACACCCTAGTTGCTCCCCAAAGGACCAGTTCTCACACCAAAAATGCCACAGTTGCTCTCCAACAGAAGACATTCTTTCCCAGAATTGCCCACTTTTCCCCCACATACATGGCATTTTCTCCCAGAAATACCACCTTTCACTTGGAAATTGGACCTTTTCTTCCAAAAATACTGCATGACAATACCAAATCGGACAGTTGCAATCAAGAAGAGGACATCTGCTCCCAGAAATACCACTTTTCTCCCATACATAGGACATTTTCTCCAAATGGGATGACATTTCTGGTAAGAAGTACTAGTTTTCTTCTCTAAATAGGTCATTTTCTTCCCTAAATAGGACATATGCTCCCAGAAATACCAGCACTCTTGGAAATTTCCTCCCAAATAGACTACATTACATTGCTCATTATGACACTTACTCCCAGGCTTTTTGGCATTTTATTTCAGAAATACCATTTCTGTCAAAAGTAGATGGCATTTTCCCTCAGAAACACCGGTTTTCCTCACAAATATGTGCCACTTTCTACCAGAAATACCGTTTCTGTCCCCCAAAAGGTGGCATTTTCTCCCAGAAACACCAGCTTTCTCACAGATAGATGACCTTTTCCCCCCCAGGTAAGACATTTTCTCCTAGAAATACCAGTTCTCTTCGAAATTCCACACATTTTCGTCGAAAAATACTACTTTACAATGCCAAATGGGACATACTCTACCAAAAATATGACATTTTCTCACAGATATACCATTTTTATCTGAAACATAGGTCATTTTCTCACAGAAATAACTTTTTTGACCTTATATGGCGTTTTCTTTCCAGGCACAAATAGATGATCTTTCTCCTTTACAATAATACAGAAAAGTGGTATTTCCCGGAAAAAATGTCATCTATTTGGGAGAAAACAGATATTTCTTGGAGAAAATGTCTTTTTTTTGGGAGAAGGCTGACATTTCTGATGTGAAATGACATATCTTTTGCAGTGAGCTTGTTTTTCTAGTTGAAAAGGTCTAATTTTTTTAATTAGACTGGTATTTCCGGATGGTAATGTGATATTTTTGATTCATTCGATATTTGTGATTGTAAGGTAGAGGTCATTGGAAGCGCACACGAAAAAGCCCCCCGTTTGGAGGTAGTACAGTAGGCTGAATTTCGCACATTCTCAGCAACTGAATTGCTCTACTTCGCTCTCATGGGTAGAAAGCAGCATTCGCGATGTACCGCTACTCCGATTTCTCAGTGGCCGGAAACTGGTACATAATCGCTTTGTGTACAGGCAGAATCTTCCACGCTATGCTGCATATGAGTCCATTGAACTTTATTTAGACTGTCAGTACGTTTTCGTGTGCTTCCGAGGGCAGAGTGGTGGAGATGCAGCCCAGGTGGAGGAGGGCGAGGTTGAGGAGGAAGAAGTCCATGGGGTGTGCAGGCGGTGGTCGCAGGCTACGGCTGTGCTGATGAGGCCGTTGCCCAGGAGGGCGGCCAGGCAGATGCCCAGCAAGAGCCAGAAGGGCAGGAGCTGCAGCTGCCGTGTCTGCCAGCGCCAGGAGGAGGAACTCGCTGATGGAGCTGCTGTTGGGCATCTGCTGCTGGGCATGGAGTCCTGTTCAGAGAGCAGAAGTTAACAGCAACTCAAGGCAATTCTCATAGACGCTCCTCCTTCCAAACTATAGAACTTTTTATTTCTTATGGGAAAGTGTCCATTTAGCTGCATAACCTGAGTTTAATTTCATGAGGTTCAGCATTCCATAAGCAGGGTATGGAGCTTTTACCTTCCTGTCATCTCCTAGTCTATGGACGTTGTGTTGAGGGACATGTTTTAGTGAGAACTATTGCTGATGGGTGGATGGTTGGACTGAATGATCCTGTGGGTCTTTTCCAACCTTGGTGATTCTATGATTCTATGATTCTATTGTTGAATCACTGCCTTCTGGATACTTTTCTCTTAGGAACTTTCCATGCATCATATGTCTACCCTTACTTCCCTCAGACCAGCTATCCCAACATGTATGCACTTAAATTTGTCTTAGAGAAAGCTGTATATTTGTAGAATATATATACATTTATGTCTGCAGAAAAGAACAATACTTACAGCTAGTGCTGTCCTTTGGGAGAGGAGTGGCTGAAAGCACATTAGGAGACTGTTCACAAAGCTCCCTGTGTCCCCAGAGCCCAGCCCAGCTCAGCAGCAGAGGATGTGATTTCTCTTCCCCACTTCTCTCCATGGACATCTCCATGAGGCTCCAGGGAGAACAGCTTCTGAAAGAAAACAGGGTGATCATAGGAGAATGTTCTTTGAATTCAGCTGAACTAATTACTGGATGTCCAGTGGACAGCATCTGATTCCAGAAGCATGCCTGGTCCTCCAGAGCGTGTTTGCCAAGGAGAGGTACAAATGCCCCAACTGGAAAAGCTGCTCATGGTCCACATGTGCCAGTGCCTGCAGGCTGTGGTGCAAAATCTTGGAGATTAGCCACCTCCTTCTTGGCCAACCTAAATGACTCCGGACCCATGTCCCCATGGAGTATGCAGTTATTCTGCTGACCAATGGATGAGCTCACCAGAAGAAGAGACAGATCTTTCTCTATGCCCCATCTACTGCATATTCTGCAGCTCGAGGCATTACAAACCTCTTTGTTCTGGGCTCTCATTTTATTGGCATCAGAAGAAGCCTGGTGGCATCCATTTCCTGGGGTGATCAGCACAGTGACACGCAGTTGGCAAATGCAGCACAGGGCCTTCGGAAAAGCTGTTCCATCGTGGTGTCAGTCAATGCTGACTGGACAACCTCTACCTCACAGAGGGGTCTAATGCCCGTGTGCCACCTTCTGGACACCAAACCAGAGTGTAGAAACAAGATGCAGCCAGGCTAAATCCAGTGTTATGTCTGGAACAGGATGCTGTTTTACAATCATGCAATCAGCAAAATGAATACAAGTGATGAGCTAGAGATCTCTGTGCAGCTGCAGGATCTTGTTTGGATCACAGAGACGTGGTGGGTTGGCTCCCATGGCTGCAGCACAGGAGGAATACGGGCTCTTTTGGATACATTGGCAAAGAAGATAAGGAGTGGACGTTACCCTCTGTTTGAAAGTGCACTGAGCTCTGATGGTGATGGCAGAGGAGACAGCTGAGAGCTAATAGAAATGGATTCAAGAGGAGAGCTTGACTCGGTGACTGGCTTCCTGGTCAGGAAGAAAAAATGCTCTACAGATAGACACAGGCCTCATGGTTTCAGGGTCTTGATCCCATCTGGGGCATTGTTCACTCAAAACATCACAGGTCCTACATGAATGGAAAAAATCGACCCAATCAACCCAAAACACGGAAAGGAAGCATGCAGCCAGTGGAAACTGGAAGAGCTACATTGGCAGCGATGCGGAGACTTTGTTTGAGTATACATGCAGAGATGATTTTAGGAAAGCTAGGACTCAGCTTCAATTAAATCCTCCCAAGCATATAAAAGGCAACAAGGAAGGCTTCTAAAAACATAGGAAGGAAAATGCTAGGGAAAATGTGGGGCAGGCATCCTGGTGAAGGAGGTTATGGAAAAAGGTGCGATACTCAGTTCCTCCCTGAACTCCTTCTTTATTAGCCAGACTGGGCTTCATGGAATCCTAGGTGCCTGAAAAGGTGGGTAGTTTTGATGCAAGGCAGATGTACTCTTGGTGAAAGAGAAAGTGAAAGACATTGCAAAAAAGGGGCCTCCAGATTTCAATTCCCCAACACAGGAAAGATGTCAGCGAGCCAGAGCAGGTTTGGGAAGACACACTCAAGGTGACTGGAGCTGAAGCACTACAACTACCACTACACCTGTGAGGAGAGGCTGAGGGAACATGGCTTATCATAAAATCACAGAGCTCTTTGAGTAGGAAGGGATCTCTAAAGGTCATCTGGTCCAACTCTCATGCAATATACAGGGACACCTACAGCTAGATCACATTACTCAGAGCCCCATCCAGCCCGACCTTGAATGTCTCCAGGAATGGGGTTTTGTCCACAGTTTATGGGCTGCTTTGGCCCAGTTCCGTGACTGGCGGGGTGGAGCAGGTCCAAAGAAGGGCAACAGGGCTGGGAAGGGCTTGGAGAATATGGCCTACGAGGAGAGACTGAAGGAACTGGGGCTGTTTAGTCTGGGGAAGAGGAGGCTGAGGGGAGACCTTATTGCTCTCTTCCAACAGCTGAGAGGTGATTGCAGCAGAGCGGGGTTGGTCTCTTCTCACTGGTGACAGGTGACATGACGAGGGGAAATGGCCTTGAGCTGTGAAAAAGGAGGTTTAGGTTAGAACCTGTAAAGGTTGGAAAAACTCCTTTACAGAAAGGGTTGTCAGGCACTGGAATGGGCTGCCCAGAGAGGTGGTTGAGTCACTATCCCTGATGTGTTTAACAACCGTCTGGATGTGGAGCTCAGGGCCTTGATTTAGCACAGGGCTGTTAGTTAGGGCAGGATGCTCAGGCTGTGGTTGCATTCGATGATCCTGAAGCTCTTTTCCAAGCTGAGCTATTCTATGATTCTATGATTCTATGATCCCATATCCAGAGCCCATCCCATCTATATCCCATTTCCCGATATCCCATTCCGTATCCATCCCCCATCCATATCCCCACACCCCACATCCCAATCCCAAATCTCACATCACATTCCCACATCCAATACCCCAACCCCACGCCCCAATGCCAATTGCAAATCTCATTCCCAATCCCTCATCCCAATCCCACATCCCTCACCCCGATCCCCAGCCCAAATCTCACCCCTATAGCAACAGGCCGCACCCCGACCTCCTCCTCCCCCGCCCCGCCGCTCCGCCCCGCCCCCGGTCTCTCATTGGTCAGGGGCAGTTCCGGTCCGTCGTGCCTCTCATTGGTCAGCGACAGCTCCGGCCCGCCTCCGGTCTCCGATTGGTGAGCGGCTGTTCCGGCCCTTTCGTGCCTCTCATTGGTCAGCGGCAGCGCCGCCGGCTCCGATTGGCTGAGGCGCAGCGCGCGGGAGCGGCCGTTGGCAGCCGGCTCTCCCCTCAGACGACGCCGGTCCCGAAGCCTGGGCAGCCCCACAAGGCGCTGCCGCTGCAGCCGCTGCGCGCCGGAGCTGTCCGGGCAGCACCGAGACGGAACCGCGGCACGACGGGAGCGGTGCTGAGAAGAGCGGCGCCGGAGGTGTGCTGGAGAACGGCTCCGGGCCGGGGCTGGGGAGAGGAACCGTGCGCGGCCCGAGCGGCCCTTCCCTCCCCTCCCCTCTCCTCCGCGGGGATTTGGGCTGAAGGACTCGAGGCCCCAATCGCCGCAGCGTTGCTGCCCGCATCTGGGCCGTGCCCCCCCGAGCCCTCCAGCGCTGCTCCCGGTGCCCCCCGGGGCCGAGGTGGGCTGTGGGTACAAGGGGCAGTCGGGGAGATATGGGAGAATGTGGGAGTTTAGGGGGCTGTGGAGGATATTGGGGGCTGTGGGGTACTATGGGGCTACAGGGGGGGTATAGAGTAATGTGGGGATACAGTGGGCTGTGGGGGGGTCTGTAGGGGTGGATATGAGAAACAGGTAGTTCTGAGGGGAATGTAGGGGATGATGGGGGCTGTCAGGGGCTCTGGGAGGATATGGGGCTATAGAAAGCTGTGGGGGACTATAGAAGGGGTATAAGAGTATATGGAACAAGAGGGGGCTGTGGGGGTGATATAGGGGACAGTGGGGGGCTATGTGGGGTATAGGGCCAATATGAGGCTGTGGGTGACTATAAGGGCTGGGGGGGCTGTAGGGAAGGTTTTAGGGCTATAGGGGGGCTATAGGGGCCTATGGAGCTATTGGGATCTGGGGGGACTGTAGGAGGCTGTACAATTCTATTGGGGAGCTACAGAGGGATATAGGGAGATATGGGACAAGGGGGGGTGTTATAGGGGGATATAGAGTTATAAGGGGTTGTGGTGGGCTGTGGGAATGTTTGGGATGATAGGGGGCAGGGAAGCTATAGAGAAGGATGTTGTGCTATAAGAGGTTGTGAGGGGGACTGTGGGGGGATGTAGGGTGACTGTGGGAGGCTATTGGCGGACATAGGGAGAAATGGGGCTATAGGGGGTGTATGGGAGATATGGATTTATAAGGGGCTGTGTGGGTCCGTAGGGTGATACAGGGCTATACAGTGGGCTATAAGGGGATGTGGGACTAAAAGTCTCTCCCTACCTTTGCCCCCCTACCTTTACCCCTCCCTTTTCCCCCTCCGTAGCAGGGTGGGTGAAATGCTAGTCATGAAATTTAAATTAGCATTGAAATTGTATTGGAATAGAATATGTTTTTTGGTCCTAGATGTGAAATGTGTTTTCTCCTTGGGCTTCAGGTACAGATATTGTTGATTAATAATGACTTTGGAGAAGGTTTCACTAGCCAGTCTCCTGATCAGGAAGAAAGAAGAAGGTTTTTGGAGGATTTAATCAGGAGTGGAGCTGCTGCTGAATCTCTACTTGCAACAAGCAAGCAGGTGAGGATGTTGTGCATCTCAGCCTTTGCTCCCTGCAAGGCACCAGCCATTCAGTCTGTGCTGTGTGGTGATTTTCCACCAGCACTTCTGCTTGTATGTGAGCACCAGGCATCCGCTGACGTTGTCTGATGGCTTTAGGCTGGGCATCCATGGGAAGCACTGCCTGCAGCAGCACCAGCTGAGCCCTGTGTGCCAGAGGAAGGAACGCGGCGTGTGGAGGAGCAGGAGGAGGAGACCCTGCGTGAGTGTGCGTGTTGTGCAGGGCCGTTCCTCACAGACTGCCACTGACAGACGCTCTGGGGATTGCAGAGCCTGTTGGTGCGGAGGAGGTAAAGCGGTGTTGATCTGTAGTGCTATTCGATCTGTGTGCTTGCAGAATTTCTCTGTGTTTGTATTTCTCAGTGTTTGTGTCCCTGGTTTTGTTCAAAGATGTCCCAAGACCTCTGTGTGCCTTTCTTCCCAATCCAGCCAGTTCCCCTGTTAGTCACATCCTAAGGCAGTGAAGGACTTCCCTTCTCTGTACAAACAGTTCCTGTGCAAGGCCATGGTCGTTTGCCTGTAGCAGATACTGAAGGCGATGGTTTTGTGACTGCAATTATGGAGTTGGCGTTTTAATGGCAGTTGCACCCCACTAACGTGCAGCTCTTTCTAACAGGCAGGAAATGGGCAGCGGTACTGCAGCTCCTCTGGCAGTTTTGCAGCTACGTCAGGAAGAAGAAGATGTGGATTTGAAAGAAGAACTCAGTTCCTGGGATGTTCCCCTGTTCTTCCCTTGTGTCCCCTTGCCTCAGCCTGAATTCCCCTTGCATTCCTGCAGGTTTCCCTTCCATCCCCCTGGCTGCCCCTTGCTTTCCCCAAGGCTGCCCTTTCCTTTCCCATGACAGCCCACCCATAATTCCCTCAAACCCCCAGTAACTCCCTCAATATTTCCCATCCAAGACCCCTGTAGCCACTCCACAGCCCCCCACAAAGCCCCATAGCCACTCCAGGACCTCCTCAGATGTGGTAAGACTCCATAGCAGGACCAAAACTTCACAGAACCCCATAGTCCTTAACAGCATCCCATGTCCCCCATTGGGCTCCCTCTGAACCTCCGTATTTCCTCCCTCAGATCTCCCTTACCACTTCCATGGCCCCCCTGGGATCTCACAGACCCCCACAGTTACTTACAGGATCCCTGTCACAATTCCTAGCCCACCTGGATGCCCTCCTCCCCCCCATCTCCCTCCAGTTCCCATACAGCTGGGGCAGGGGCGACTGCTGCAGGAGAAGAATCCGGAGCTGGAGCAGGTTTAGGGCACAGATGTGGGGCAGAGTGATGTGGAAGGTATTGTGGATATGGGGACATGGGAGGATTTGGGGGGGATATGCTGCGCTGCCATCAGAGGTCTTTGTCTGTTTCTCGGAGCCGTTGCAGCAACTGCTCCAAGTCCTGATGTTGGAGCAATTTCTTCCCCACCACGAGATCCGTTCCAAGCTGCACTGTCCCTACTGCTCCAACAGCCACAGTCTGGAACGCCTTTTTGTAAGGAGTTCTGCTGTTACTACTGCAGCTGACTTGGATTTCTTCTCCCACTGTCCCATTAAGGAGTTGATTTCCTTCAGTCCATCCCAGCTCCATTCCTGGTTCAAGTCTCCTTCATTGCCTCACAGCAGCGCAGCAGCCAAGCTCCAGTCCCTTCCCCAGTCTCAGTGGCATCAGTTTGTTCTGTTCTCATCCACTTAGAGAAACAGAAGCTTCCTGCCCACCAAACCTTGTGACAGGTATTTCCATACAGAAGCATTCATGTCCTTCTGGTGGCCCCTTCGGTTCCCAGCTCTCCATACAGTATGGCTGCAGCCCACCCCATGGCTTCTTTGGGGCAGCTCTGGGGCAGCCCCACCCCGAGGAGGAGATGCATTTCCCCACACACAGCTGGTTCTATGGCCACATGGGGTGAGGACATGGGGTCGTGGGTCACATGGGGGTCCTGCAGGGTCACAGAGTTGTGGGGTGATGTTGGGTCAGATGGCATCACACAGAGTTATGGGGTCAGATGAGGTGCTGGGTCACAGCGATAGGGTCAGATGGGATGGTAGGGTCAGATGGGGCGTCATGGAGTTATGGGTCTCAGTTACAGGATTCGGGTGACGTGGGGGCAGGGATCCCACAGTTCTGGGGCCACATGGCAGTGGGTTGCAACGTGATGGGGGCAGACAGGGTCAGGGAGTCACAGGGTCGTGTGGGGGTGTGGTTCACACAGGGCTGTGGGTCATGTGCAGCCATGGGATCACGCACCTACAGGCTTATGTGGTCATCTTGGGTTATGGCTCATGTGGGGTCATGGCTCATGGCTCCACCTTTGGGCCACAGGGACTCCCAGTCCCCTCTCAGGAAGAAAGAAAACCACTCCAACACCCCAGAAAACACAGAAAACTGCCCCACACTCCACCTTTTTGCCTCAAACCACTCCTCACATCCCCGCCTTCCTTCTATGTCCCCATACCACCCTATATCTCAGTGTCCCACCTGCAGCGCACATCCTGCCTTCTCCTGAACAGCACTGTGCTCCTGCAGGCTCTGTTGTCATATCCATCCCATGTCCGTATATCCCCCACACCCCACCACAGAGCCCCATAACTCCTCAAGGACCTCCTCAGACCTGGTACATCTACCCCACAGCCAGCCTGGGACCTCACAGAGCCCATAGTCCCCAACAGCACCCCTTACCCCTGCTCTGGCTCCCCCAGTACCCCCCTATTTCCCCCTTCGAACCTCCCTTACCCATTCCAGGTCCCCCCTTGGATCTCACAGACCCCCACAGTTTCTGACTGGACCCCCATCACCGTCCCAGGACCCCAATAGCCCAACTGGTGCTGCTGAACCAGCGTCCTCAGTGAGCTGTGCTGCAGTGCTGCAGGTCCCAGGGCAGTGGGCATTGCTCTGCGTGTCACCGCCTAGCCCAGGAACACCACCCCTGTGCTGTCTATGAAAGTCTTTTCTTGGCTCCTGGCACACCTTCCATCTCCAGAGCACATGAGCAGTGTCCCTCCAACTGCGGCTCCGGGTTAACCCCGCAGCATCCAAACAAGGAATCCCGCAGCAACCCACATCTCAGGATGGGGCTGCAGCTGTGCCCCAGTGCCTTCATTAAAGAGAGGAGATTGAATTAGCATAACAGGACATCTTTCTTCCTGACATTTCCCACTGTCTGTTTGCTGTACCATGCGAGCAGCATTTGGATCCTTTCCCCCCCCGACCCCATCCCATCCCTCCTATTCCCCCATTCTGATCCTCATCCCCCCCCAATATCCTCCTTTCAGTCCCCCATCCAGAATCACAGAATCACACAATCACCAGGGTTGAAATCACCAAGAGCTCTCACTAATCCGCGTCCCTCAACACAACGTCTCGATGTCCCTTGAACACCTCCAGGGTCGCTGACTCCACCGCTCCCAGTGCAGCCCAGTGCAGCGCCCGATCACTCAGTTGGAGCAGCAATATTTCCTAACGTCCAGTCTGAATCTCCCCTGGTGCAACTTGAGGCCATTCCCTCTCGTCCTCTCACTGTTACATGAGAGAAGAGACCAACACCCAGCTCAGCACAGCCTCCCTCCGGAGGTACAGAGAGCAGTGAGGTCTCCGCAAGAGCCTTCTTGCAGCGAGGGGCCCAGAGCTGAACACAGCACTCGAGCTGCAGCCTCACCAGAGCTGAGTGCAGAGGGACAATCACTTCCCTGCTCTGCTGGCAGCACCATTTGTGCTACAGGCCAGGATGCCTTGGTCTTCTTGGCCACCTGAGCACACTGCTGGCTTGTGTTCAGCTGAGTGTCAACCAGGAACCCCAGGTCCGTTTCCTCTACGCTGACTTCCAGCTGCTCTGCCCCACGCCCATAGCGGTGCCTGGGGTTGTTGTGGCCAAAGTGCATCTCCAGTTGACCAGGAAGGCTGACAGGTGATGGAAAGCAGCTTGCCTTTTCATCTCCACCAGCTCCCCCAGCACTCTTGGATGAATCTCATCTGGCCCCATGGACTTGTGGCAGTCCAGGTGGAACAGTAGGACTTTGTTTCCTCCTGAATTGTGGGGGGTTTATTCTGCTCCCCATCCGAGACTTCCAGGTCAGAGAGCAGAGAATCTAAGAGCGTTGTTTTCACCCTTTGCACTTCACATCCCTTGCGCACTGCAGGCTTCCCTTCCCTGAAGCTGCTCTCCCCATAAACTGTTGGCAGGGGTCTAAAGCCACAGCCACCAGTCCTGCGTTAGGATTTTGTGAAAAGGGTGCATCATTTGGCATTGGGCTGCAACTTTTTGTTGAAAGAGTTAAATCTTTGGGCCTTGGGTTCAGGCTTTTGCTAAAGGGGCTGAGCCTTTAGTTCTTGGGGTTATGCTGTTTGGCACCATTTGACTTTGGGCTTCTGCTTTTAGTTTTCATTTCTCCTGTTTTCCATCTCTATGCCTCTCCAGAGCTCCCTAGCAGAGACACTTTTTCTTTGCTGCAGCCTTCATGGACAAACTCCACTGAGCAGAAGAGATCTGTGCAGACACAGCAGCAGATGTCTGTGTGCAGAGGGACACTGCTCATCCCATTTCTCTTCCCATCTACATCTCGTCCCACTCAGTGCGTTTTGAGGGGCTGAATCTCTTTCCACTCAAGACAGGAGCCGATAGAAGAGCTCCTGGTAAGAGTGGTGGGCGTACGGTACTGCAGAGCCCAGCACAGCAACGAGGAGCAGCTGGAGGCAGAGCAGGATGAGGCAGATGGTCCTGTGGGGCAAAAGAGAAAGAGGGCCGGGAATGAGGCGTCCCCATCCCACGGCAGCACAGCCCCACACAGTGCCAAAGGGGCCGTTTGGGAGCCCCGCCAGCTGCAGTGGGGTCCGGGCCATCAGCCCACTGCCAGGAGCCTGGCTGCTGGTGGCTGGGCACGGGGCAACGAGGGGACACTCACTGCATCTAGAAGGCAAGCCCTCGTCTCCTCGCCCGCTCCTTCTTGTCCTGTAGGTGAACACGGGGCAGGGACGGTGGTCAGCCCTGCTGCACAGCCGGGGCTCGTGCGGGACGGTGGGAGCCTGGCAGCGCAGCAGCACAGCCCCAGTGCTGCAGGGAGCCCCGTCCCCGGGGAGACCCCTGTCGGGTGGAGTGAGGGTGGGGTGGGCTCTGCCCCTTACCAGCTGTGCCTCCACCAGCTTCGGCAGCGCAGCCCCAGGCACGTGGGCTGCCTCCAGCTCCATCTGATGCTGCTGCCTGTAGGGCACAAGGTTGGAGGGTGCCGGCCTCCGTCACCGCGGGGGCTCCCCGGCAGTGTGTGCCCACCCCGGGGCTGGGATCGGGCTGCTCTGTCACGCCACGTGCCGAACAGAACCTGAGCCCCAAGCCTGGTACCACTGCAGTCCCATTGCTGCCCCGGGCGCTGCAGAGACCCCCGGGTGCAGGCGTGGGCTGCAGGGCCCGGTCCCATTCATCAGGCACTCTCCAGCTCCAGCTCCTCCCGCTCCTCTTGCAGGCATTGTTTTTCCTGACGCAGCACCTGGCAGACAAAAGCGTGAGCGCCTGTACCTGCTGCAGCCCTCCTCCAGGTCCCCAGCTTGGGGGCAGGCAGCCCCGACCCCCTCGCCCCTCCACACTACCTCGATCTCCTCCGTCTCAGCCTGCAGCTGCTTTTCCAGCTGGGCGATGAGCTGCTTCTCCTGCAAGACAACGGCTGTGCCATGTGGGACAGCTGCTCTGGGTCCCATGGACCCGAGGGACCGGGACCGAGGTCCTCCCACAGAGCCAGAGCCGTGAGGACGCCGAGCTCTGAGGTCCAGCCCCCGCTCCAGCCTACCTGCTCCAGCTCCTCTTTCCTGGCAGACACTCTTTCACCCTGAGTTTGCTGGGATTCTTGCGGGAAAGGAGAAGAGTGTGGAAAGTGAAAAGTGTTGTTTCTGCATTGATCACTGGAAAGGGGCAATTGAACTGAAGAATTAAGCTGTAACATAACTTTAGAATTAGCTGATGTGGAATGTAATAATAGCGTATACATATTAGTAACATATTTTAGAAACATAGTTTCTGGATTGCCTAACAAATCCTTTCTACTAAAGCTGCAATAGAATTTAAATGTTTTAAACAATGTGGGTACAGTGTTCTGAACTAGGAAACATACTGTGAAATTGTTCATTCAACCGGCAAGAGTGAAATATATTTAAACTTTCAAGGAGTCAGGGCCTTGCCACAAAGCAGAGCTGTCCCACTCTGTGGGAATGTGAGGATGCCACGTGCAGGCTGCAGGATACTCCCCTCCATCCTTCTTTCGAGCTCATCTCCATGCAAGGACAGATAAATGACCAGAACAATGACCCAGTGTAAAGGGGGTAATTGACAAGGGGGGTAATTAAACAATTAAGAGGCTATGGTTGTAAAACAGTCATCAGAGAGTTATGATCAAACACTTGTCAAGAACGCAATTGTTAGAAAGTAATTAATCAATTAAGATATTTGTGTCTGAGCGTTAAAAGATTTGTGCTTACTTGTATTTGTATGACTAGTGAAGCGTCACGAAAGAGTGTGAGCCTGCAGTACTCAGCCAGTGAGGAACCAGGGCAGGAAGAGATCAGCGTCGGGCAATAGGGGATAAAAGATGTAACGCTGTTTTCTCGGTGCGCTCCTGCTTGCAGGACCCCACCATTGCAATTGCGAATAAAATCTGCTTTATCAGAGAAACCATCCTGGAAAATTATTTGGATATTTCCAACACTTTCATATAAACAGGACTGCATGAAAGGATGTGTTTGATGGAGGAGAGAGGAAAAGGCATTGCAGGTCTTTGTCAACTGTAGAAATGGGACAACATTTAGTAGTGCAATGGCAAACTTAAGGAACTATGCTTGAAAATGTGAAGTTTGTGCTCCTCAAGTATTGCTTTCTCTTCAAGTATTGCTTTGTCTCTGACA
Organism: Meleagris gallopavo; assembly: GCF_905368555.1. NCBI lineage: Eukaryota > Metazoa > Chordata > Aves > Galliformes > Phasianidae > Meleagris > Meleagris gallopavo. The sequence continues at coordinate 59,329 of NW_028147033.1, forward strand.
GAAGCTGATGCAAGTGACCTTCCCCTGAAGCTTAGCCATGTGGAAGGGCAAGGGAAGAAGACAGAGCTTTAGAAGGCACCAAAGAGAGGTACAGATACACCACAGGCATCTGGACTTGATGCACTGTCCTTCTACCTAGGTTTTCTCTGTGTTCTTTCCTGAGACAGATCTCTGCAGTCTGCATCCCAACTTTCTCCCAAACCCAAGCTGGACAAAAATGCAAGCAATCAGACGAAGAGATGGAAAATCAGGGGAGTTACCTTCCAAGAAAGGAGTTGAGGGTGAGCACAGGGAGCCTGAGACAGTGTCTCAGGAAAGTAGTGATCTTGCTTATATTTGCTCTGTGTTCGAGTTTTCCATGCTCTTTGTGCATGAAGCCCACAGAAGGGAAACCCAGCCTCCCCCTCCAAGTAAGGGCATTAACCAAGCACCCCCTGGGACTTTGCCTGAAAGGAAGTTATTTAAAAAAAAAAAAAAAAAGCTATGCAAAGCAACAGAGAAATAAGCATAAAGAAAAGAAAAAAATATTAAACAGCAAAAGGAAAAGCAAAGAAAAAACAACTGGAAAGAACAAAGAGAACGAAAACTCTTTGGAAGGAAGAAAATAATGCCTTCAGGCATCTACCCCCTCCCCCGAAACGTCCTACGTCCAAAGAGCTTCTGCGGTGGGACCACGTGCAGGACAGCAGCCTTAACTCCTCAGGGTGCAAGGCCAAAAAAGGTTGGAGGCTGCAGCTCCAGGCCCGCCAGAAAATGTCACAGGTGCCATCACCCGGGCTCCTGGAACCTGTGTGATGTCACAATGCGTTTCCATGGTGACGACCAGCCCTGGGCCTGAGAGCAGCCCTGGAAGCAGACAAGCTCAGCCTGCTCCCGCTCAGGATGACGGTTCAGTGCTGCTATTCACTATTACTGCTCATTGTGAAGGCTTACCCTTCTGCAAGAGGTTATAGGGCCGCGATTTTGGGTTACATTCAAAGGTGAGCTGTTACCAGATAGCTTTAGTGTTAAGGTTTAAGGAAAACCCTTTAGCTTAAAGGTCACTGCTTTGATTAGAGTTTAGGGTGAAGAGTTACCATATTGGGTTAGGATGAAAGGCATCCCTTTTGTGATAAGAGCTAATGGTTCCCATATTGGATTAGAGTAAAGAATTCCCACATGGAGTTATGGTTAAGTGCTAGCCTCTTGTGTTAGTATTAAGGGTTCCCTGTTCTGATTAGGGTTAAGGCCTTCCCAGTTACGTTCACAGCAAACGGTTCCGGGCTGTCCATTTGGTGAGGGTTACATATGACCTGCTTGCTTTCGAATTACAATTTGAAGATTGTGCATTTGAATTAGTGACATGAGTTCAACTTGGGAGTAAGCGTCAGGCGTAAGAGCAGACAGTTAACATGCTGGGTTACAGCTGAGGGTTACATTTTTCTATCAGGGTTAAAGATAAGCCATACAGCATGAGGGCAGAGAGCTACCATTATTCGTTACAATCAAACGATAAGCGTTACTTAGTAAGGATCAGGATAAGGAGCTTCACAAATGGGATACTATTAAGTCCAAAGGGCTCAACATTCGGTTCGGAGGCAAGTCAAACTCTAGGGAAAAAGGAAAAGAAAGCAAAGAAAAGAACAAGAAAGAAGTGAATTAAGAAAATGAGTAAAAAAGAATAAAAACCAAAGCACACCCAAGAAACATACTCTGAACACGACAGGAATGCCTGCAGCAACGAACAAGATCATGCAAAGAAAGGAGCAGGAAAGACAAAGAACCAACAAGTATGAAACAAAGACGACGCAAAGCAAACAAAAAAGCCTCACTGCAGAAAAGAACAAAGGACAAACCGCAATACAAGGAAGGAGAAGAAAGCAAAGCAAAACGTGGTCGAGAAATACCAGACGAAATCCAATGAATTCAATCCACTAGCATGGCAAAGCAAAGAAGCATAGCAAAATAAACAGAGAACAAAGCTCACGAGGGCTTCGCAATGGAAAGAAAGTGAGGAAATTAATCAGCAATGCAGGTCCACGGATGCCCACAAAAAACCAAAGAGCAAAACAAAGCCAAGCAAATACAAAAAAAAAAAGAAAGGCTACAAAGCCAAGGAAAACAAAGCAAAAGCACTTGAAAATCTCACAAACAGCAAGGGGAATACGCTAAGAAAAGGAAAAAGAAGAACAAAGAACAGAAACTGAAGGGAAAAAATACAGCACACCACTGAAAAAAAACACCAATGCATGACAATGCAGAAGGAGCAGGAAAACAAGGCAGAAACCGCAGAAAAACCACAGGGAAACCAAATCGATGGAACCAACATCAACCCATGCTGCAGCAGCAGCCTCTGCAGCAACATGCTAATGCTCAGGAATACAAGGTCATGGCATTGCACCGATGACCACTGAGTTTGCAGGAGGCCAACATCTTGGCTTCCGTGCTGTCGAGTAGGTAAGGGTAGCTACTGGTCATGCTGCTGTCTTTACGGAACATGCACCTGCAGGTTGGAAAGCCCGGAAGGAGGCTGTCCCTGCCAGATGGAACAAAACACCTATTTGGGGTAAGGCAAAGCATTGGTAGTCATGCCAAGGAGGACGGAAGGGTAGCTACCGGGCATGTATCCACCCAGGCTGCAGGAGGAATAGCGACCGGGCCCGAACAATGCAAGAGGCAAGGATGTCAACGAGGCGCGGAGCAACCTGGGAAGCCGAGAAGGAGCTGCAAATTCATCAAGATCACATACAGCACTGAGGGCAAGGCTCTGCAGTTCCAGAAGCCTTGAAAGGAAAATACAAAACAGTCAAGGCACAGAGACATCATCAGGGAACTGAAGGAAAGGAAAAGAAAGCAAGGAAGGAGACAAGAAAGAATGAATTAACGCAAAAGTAAAAGCAAAAGAAACTCAAAGCACACCCAAGAAACATACTCTGAACACGACAGGAATGCCTGCAGCAACGAACAAGATCATGCAAAGAAAGGAGCAGGAAAGACAAAGAACCAACAAGTATGAAACAAAGACGACGCAAAGCAAACAAAAAAGCCTCACTGCAGAAAAGAACGAAGGACAAACCGCAATACAAGGAAGGAGAAGAAAGCAAAGCAAAACGAGGTCGAGAAATACAACAGGAAAGCCAATGAATTCAATGCACTAGCATGGCAGAGCAAAGAAGCCTAGCAAAGTAAACAGAGTACAAAGCTCAGCAGGGCTTCGCAATGGAAAGAAAGAAGGAAAATTTAACAGCAGTGCAAGGCCACGATGCCAACAAAAACCAAAGAGCAAACCAAAGCCAAGCAACACCACAAAAAGAAAGAAGGACCAAGTGCTGAAATGCCAAGGAAACCAAAGCAAAAGCACTTGAAATCCTCACAAACAGAGGGGAATACGCTTAGGAAAGGAAAAAGCACTTCCAAGAACAGAAACAGAAGGGGAAAAAAAAACACCACTGAAAAATAGCCCAATGCATTGCAATGCAGAAGGAGCAGGAAACCAAGGCAGAAACCACAGAAAAACAACACGGAAAACCAACCGAGGAAACCAACATCAACCCATGCAGCAGCAGCAGCCTCTGCAGCAACATGAAAAAGCAAAAGAATACACGGTCATGGCGAAGCACCGATGACCACCGAGTCTGCAGGAGGCCAACATCTTGGCATCCGTGCCCGGGAGGAGGAAAGGGTAGCTACTGGGCATGCTGCTGCCTCCACCACACACGCACCTTCAGGGTCGCCAGCCCAGAAGGAGGCTGTCCCTGCCAGCTGGAACAAAACACCTCTCTGGAGGAAGGCAAAGCACTGCCAGTCATGCCAAGGAGGACGGAAGGGTAGCTACCGGGCATGGATCCACCCAGCCAGCAGAGGAAAAGCCGACCGGCCAGCACAAGGCAAGAGGCAAGGATGCCCACGAGGCGGGGACCCACCTGGGAAGCCCAGAAGGAGCTGCAAATGCAGCAAGCACTGCACAAACGCCTAGACAGCTGGCTGCGCTTCCAGAAGCCTGCAAAGGAAAAAACACAACAGTCAAGGCCCAGAGACAGCATCAGGGAACTGAAGGCAAGGGAGAAGAAGGGCATGGGCAAGGAGACAAGGAAGGCAAAGCAAGGCAACGCAAAGAACGGAAAGCAAAGGAGACACTCAAAGCACACCCAAGAAACATACTCTGAACACGACAGGAATGCCTGCAGCAACGAACAAGATCATGCAAAGAAAGGAGCAGGAAAGACAAAGAACCAACAAGTATGAAACAAAGACAACGCAAAGCAAACAAAAAAGCCTCACTGCAGAAAAGAAGAAAGGACAAAGCAATACAAGGAAGGAGAAGAAAGCAAAGCAAAACAAGGTCGAGAAATACAACAGGAAAGCCAATGAATTCAATGCACTAGCATGGCAGAGCAAAGAAGCCTAGCAAAGTAAACAGAGTACAAAGCTCAGCAAGGCTTTGCAATGGAAAGAAAGAATGAAAATTTAACAGCAGTGCAAGGCCACGATGCCAACAAAAACCAAAGAGCAAACCAAAGCCAAGCAACACCACAAAAAGAAAGAAGGACCAAGTGCTGAAATGCCAAGGAAACCAAAGCAAAAGCACTTGAAATCCTCACAAACAGAGGGGAATACGCTTAGGAAAGGAAAAAGCAGTTCCAAGAACAGAAACAAAGGGGAAAAAAAAACAACCCTGAAAAAAAGCCCAATGCATTGCAATGCAGAAGGAGCAGGAAACCAAGGCAGAAATCACAGAAAAACAACACGGAAAACCAACCGAGGAAACCAACATCAACCCATGCAGCAGCTGCAGCCTCTGCAGCAACATGAAAAAGCAAAAGAACACACGGTCATGGCGAAGCACCGATGACCACCGAGTCTGCAGGAGGCCAACATCTTGGCATCCGTGCCCGGGAGGAGGAAAGGGTAGCTACTGGGCATGCTGCTGCCTCCACCACACACGCACCTTCAGGGTCGCCAGCCCAGAAGGAGGCTGTCCCTGCCAGCTGGAACAAAACACCTCTCTGGAGGAAGGCAAAGCACTGCCAGTCATGCCAAGGAGGACGGAAGGGTAGCTACCGGGCATGGATCCACCCAGCCAGCAGAGGAAAAGCCGGCCGGCCAGCACAAGGCAAGAGGCAAGGATGCCCACGAGGCGTGGACCCACCTGGGAAACCCAGAAGGAGCTGCAAATGCAGCAAGCACTGCACAAACGCCTAGACAGCTGGCTGCGCTTCCAGAAGCCTGCAAAGGAAAAAACACAACAGTCAAGGCCCAGAGACAGCATCAGGGAACTGAAGGCAAGGGAGCAAGAAGGGCATGGGCAAGGAGACAAGGAAGGCAAAGCAAGGCAACGCAAAGAACGGAAAGCAAAGGAGACACTCAAAGCACACCCAAGAAACATACTCTGAACACGACAGGAATGCCTGCAGCAACGAACAAGATCATGCAAAGAAAGGAGCAGGAAAGACAAAGAACCAACAAGTATGAAACAAAGACGACGCAAAGCAAACAAAAAAGCCTCACTGCAGAAAAGAACGAAGGACAAACTGCAATACAGGGAAGGAGAAGAAAGCAAAGCAAAACAAGGTCGAGAAATACAACAGGAAAGCCAATGAATTCAATGCACTAGCATGGCAGAGCAAAGAAGCCTAGCAAAGTAAACAGAGTACAAAGCTCAGCAGTGCTTTGCAATGGAAAGAAAGAAGGAAAATTTAACAGCAGTGCAAGGCCACGATGCCAACAAAAACCAAAGAGCAAACCAAAGCCAAGCAACACCACAAAAAGTAAAGAAGGACCAAGTGCTGAAATGCCAAGGAAACCAAAGCAAAAGCACTTGAAATCCTCACAAACAGAGGGGAATACGCTTAGGAAAGGAAAAAGCACTTCCAAGAACAGAAACAGAAGGGAAAAAAAATCAACACCCTGAAAAAAGCCCAATGCATTGCAATGCAGAAGGAGCAGGAAACCAAGGCAGAAACCACAGAAAAACAACACGGAAAACCAACCGAGGAAACCAACATCAACCCATGCAGCAGCAGCAGCCTCTGCAGCAACATGAAAAAGCAAAAGAATACACGGTCATGGCGAAGCACCGATGACCACCGAGTCTGCAGGAGGCCAACATCTTGGCATCCGTGCCCGGGAGGAGGAAAGGGTAGCTACTGGGCATGCTGCTGCCTCCACCACACACGCACCTTCAGGGTCGCCAGCCCAGAAGGAGGCTGTCCCTGCCAGCTGGAACAAAACACCTCTCTGGAGGAAGGCAAAGCACTGCCAGTCATGCCAAGGAGGACGGAAGGGTAGCTACCGGGCATGGATCCACCCAGCCAGCAGAGGAAAAGCCGACCGGCCAGCACAAGGCAAGAGGCAAGGATGCCCACGAGGCGTGGACCCACCTGGGAAACCCAGAAGGAGCTGCAAATGCAGCAAGCACTGCACAAACGCCTAGACAGCTGGCTGCGCTTCCAGAAGCCTGCAAAGGAAAAAACACAACAGTCAAGGCCCAGAGACAGCATCAGGGAACTGAAGGCAAGGGAGCAAGAAGGGCATGGGCAAGGAGACAAGGAAGGCAAAGCAAGGCAACGCAAAGAACGGAAAGCAAAGGAGACACTCAAAGCACAGCCAAGAAACATACTCTGAACACGACAGGAATGCCTGCAGCAACGAACAAGATCATGCAAAGAAAGGAGCAGGAAAGACAAAGAACCAACAAGTATGAAACAAAGACGACGCAAAGCAAACAAAAAAGCCTCACTGCAGAAAAGAACGAAGGACAAACCGCAATACAAGGAAGGAGAAGAAAGCAAAGCAAAACAAGGTCGAGAAATACAACAGGAAAGCCAATGAATTCAATGCACTAGCATGGCAGAGCAAAGAAGCCTAGCAAAGTAAACAGAGTACAAAGCTCAGCAGGGCTTCGCAATGGAAAGAAAGAAGGAAAATTTAACAGCAGTGCAAGGCCACGATGCCAACAAAAACCTAAGAGCAAACCAAAGCCAAGCAACACCACAAAAAGAAAGAAGGACCAAGTGCTGAAATGCCAAGGAAACCAAAGCAAAAGCACTTGAAATCCTCACAAACAGAGGGGAATACGCTTAGGAAAGGAAAAAGCACTTCCAAGAACAGAAACAGAAGGGAAAAAAAAACAACCCTGAAAAAAGCCCAATGCATTGCAATGCAGAAGGAGCAGGAAACCAAGGCAGAAACCACAGAAAAACAACACGGAAAACCAACCGAGGAAACCAACATCAACCCATGCAGCAGCAGAAGCCTCTGCAGCAACATGAAAAAGCAAAAGAATACACGGTCATGGCGAAGCACCGATGACCACCGAGTCTGCAGGAGGCCAACATCTTGGCATCCGTGCCCGGGAGGAGGAAAGGGTAGCTACTGGGCATGCTGCTGCCTCCACCACACACGCACCTTCAGGGTCGCCAGCCCAGAAGGAGGCTGTCCCTGCCAGCTGGAACAAAACACCTCTCTGGAGGAAGGCAAAGCACTGCCAGTCATGCCAAGGAGGACGGAAGGGTAGCTACCGGGCATGGATCCACCCAGCCAGCAGAGGAAAAGCCGACCGGCCAGCACAAGGCAAGAGGCAAGGATGCCCACGAGGCGTGGACCCACCTGGGAAGCCCAGAAGGAGCTGCAAATGCAGCAAGCACTGCACAAACGCCTAGACAGCTGGCTGCGCTTCCAGAAGCCTGCAAAGGAAAAAACACAACAGTCAAGGCCCAGAGACAGCATCAGGGAACTGAAGGCAAGGGAGCAAGAAGGGCATGGGCAAGGAGACAAGGAAGGCAAAGCAAGGCAACGCAAAGAACGGAAAGCAAAGGAGACACTCAAAGCACAGCCAAGAAACATACTCTGAACACGACAGGAATGCCTGCAGCAACGAACAAGATCATGCAAAGAAAGGAGCAGGAAAGACAAAGAACCAACAAGTATGAAACAAAGACGACGCAAAGCAAACAAAAAAGCCTCACTGCAGAAAAGAACGAAGGACAAACCGCAATACAAGGAAGGAGAAGAAAGCAAAGCAAAACGAGGTCGAGAAATACAACAGGAAAGCCAATGAATTCAATGCACTAGCATGGCAGAGCAAAGAAGCCTAGCAAAGTAAACAGAGTACAAAGCTCAGCAGGGCTTCGCAATGGAAAGAAAGAAGGAAAATTTAACAGCAGTGCAAGGCCACGATGCCAACAAAAACCAAAGAGCAAACCAAAGCCAAGCAACACCACAAAAAGAAAGAAGGACCAAGTGCTGAAATGCCAAGGAAACCAAAGCAAAAGCACTTGAAATCCTCACAAACAGAGGGGAATACGCTTAGGAAAGGAAAAAGCACTTCCAAGAACAGAAACAGAAGGGAAAAAAAAACAACCCTGAAAAAAAGCCCAATGCATTGCAATGCAGAAGGAGCAGGAAACCAAGGCAGAAACCACAGAAAAACAACACGGAAAACCAACCGAGGAAACCAACATCAACCCATGCAGCAGCAGCAGCCTCTGCAGCAACATGAAAAAGCAAAAGAATACACGGTCATGGCGAAGCACCGATGACCACCGAGTCTGCAGGAGGCCAACATCTTGGCATCCGTGCCCGGGAGGAGGAAAGGGTAGCTACTGGGCATGCTGCTGCCTCCACCACACACGCACCTTCAGGGTCGCCAGCCCAGAAGGAGGCTGTCCCTGCCAGCTGGAACAAAACACCTCTCTGGAGGAAGGCAAAGCACTGCCAGTCATGCCAAGGAGGACGGAAGGGTAGCTACCGGGCATGGATCCACCCAGCCAGCAGAGGAAAAGCCGACCGGCCAGCACAAGGCAAGAGGCAAGGATGCCCACGAGGCGTGGACCCACCTGGGAAGCCCAGAAGGAGCTGCAAATGCAGCAAGCACTGCACAAACGCCTAGACAGCTGGCTGCGCTTCCAGAAGCCTGCAAAGGAAAAAACACAACAGTCAAGGCCCAGAGACAGCATCAGGGAACTGAAGGCAAGGGAGCAAGAAGGGCATGGGCAAGGAGACAAGGAAGGCAAAGCAAGGCAACGCAAAGAACGGAAAGCAAAGGAGACACTCAAAGCACACCCAAGAAACATACTCTGAACACGACAGGAATGCCTGCAGCAACGAACAAGATCATGCAAAGAAAGGAGCAGGAAAGACAAAGAACCAACAAGTATGAAACAAAGACAACGCAAAGCAAACAAAAAAGCTCACTGCAGAAAAGAACGAAGGACAAAGCAATACAAGGAAGGAGAAGAAAGCAAAGCAAAACGAGGTCGAGAAATACAACAGGAAAGCCAATGAATTCAATGCACTAGCATGGCAGAGCAAAGAAGCCTAGCAAAGTAAACTGAGTACAAAGCTCAGCAGGGCTTCGCAATGGAAAGAAAGAAGGAAAATTTAACAGCAGTGCAAGGCCACGATGCCAACAAAAACCAAAGAGCAAACCAAAGCCAAGCAACACCACAAAAAGAAAGAAGGACCAAGTGCTGAAATGCCAAGGAAACCAAAGCAAAAGCACTTGAAATCCTCACAAACAGAGGGGAATACGCTTAGGAAAGGAAAAAGCACTTCCAAGAACAGAAACAGAAGGGAAAAAAAAACACCACTGAAAAATAGCCCAATGCATTGCAATGCAGAAGGAGCAGGAAACTAAGGCAGAAACCACAGAAAAACAACACGGAAAACCAACCGAGGAAACCAACATCAACCCATGCAGCAGCAGCAGCCTCTGCAGCAACATGAAAAAGCAAAAGAATACACGGTCATGGCGAAGCACCGATGACCACCGAGTCTGCAGGAGGCCAACATCTTGGCATCCGTGCCCGGGAGGAGGAAAGGGTAGCTACTGGGCATGCTGCTGCCTCCACCACACACGCACCTTCAGGGTCGCCAGCCCAGAAGGAGGCTGTCCCTGCCAGCTGGAACAAAACACCTCTCTGGAGGAAGGCAAAGCACTGCCAGTCATGCCAAGGAGGACGGAAGGGTAGCTACCGGGCATGGATCCACCCAGCCAGCAGAGGAAAAGCCGACCGGCCAGCACAAGGCAAGAGGCAAGGATGCCCACGAGGCGTGGACCCACCTGGGAAGCCCAGAAGGAGCTGCAAATGCAGCAAGCACTGCACAAACGCCTAGACAGCTGGCTGCGCTTCCAGAAGCCTGCAAAGGAAAAAACACAACAGTCAAGGCCCAGAGACAGCATCAGGGAACTGAAGGCAAGGGAGCAAGAAGGGCATGGGCAAGGAGACAAGGAAGGCAAAGCAAGGCAACGCAAAGAACGGAAAGCAAAGGAGACACTCAAAGCACACCCAAGAAACATACTCTGAACACGACAGGAATGCCTGCAGCAACGAACAAGATCATGCAAAGAAAGGAGCAGGAAAGACAAAGAACCAACAAGTATGAAACAAAGACGACGCAAAGCAAACAAAAAAGCCTCACTGCAGAAAAGAACGAAGGACAAAGCAATACAAGGAAGGAGAAGAAAGCAAAGCAAAACGAGGTCGAGAAATACAACAGGAAAGCCAATGAATTCAATGCACTAGCATGGCAGAGCAAAGAAGCCTAGCAAAGTAAACAGAGTACAAAGCTCAGCAGGGCTTCGCAATGGAAAGAAAGAAGGAAAATTTAACAGCAGTGCAAGGCCACGATGCCAACAAAAACCTAAGAGCAAACCAAAGCCAAGCAACACCACAAAAAGAAAGAAGGACCAAGTGCTGAAATGCCAAGGAAACCAAAGCAAAAGCACTTGAAATCCTCACAAACAGAGGGGAATACGCTTAGGAAAGGAAAAAGCACTTCCAAGAACAGAAACAAAGGGGAAAAAAAAACACCACTGAAAAATAGCCCAATGCATTGCAATGCAGAAGGAGCAGGAAACTAAGGCAGAAACCACAGAAAAACAACACGGAAAACCAACCGAGGAAACCAACATCAACCCATGCAGCAGCAGCAGCCTCTGCAGCAACATGAAAAAGCAAAAGAATACACGGTCATGGCGAAGCACCGATGACCACCGAGTCTGCAGGAGGCCAACATCTTGGCATCCGTGCCCGGGAGGAGGAAAGGGTAGCTACTGGGCATGCTGCTGCCTCCACCACACACGCACCTTCAGGGTCGCCAGCCCAGAAGGAGGCTGTCCCTGCCAGCTGGAACAAAACACCTCTCTGGAGGAAGGCAAAGCACTGCCAGTCATGCCAAGGAGGACGGAAGGGTAGCTACCGGGCATGGATCCACCCAGCCAGCAGAGGAAAAGCCGACCGGCCAGCACAAGGCAAGAGGCAAGGATGCCCACGAGGCGTGGACCCACCTGGGAAGCCCAGAAGGAGCTGCAAATGCAGCAAGCACTGCACAAACGCCTAGACAGCTGGCTGCGCTTCCAGAAGCCTGCAAAGGAAAAAACACAACAGTCAAGGCCCAGAGACAGCATCAGGGAACTGAAGGCAAGGGAGCAAGAAGGGCATGGGCAAGGAGACAAGGAAGGCAAAGCAAGGCAACGCAAAGAACGGAAAGCAAAGGAGACACTCAAAGCACACCCAAGAAACATACTCTGAACACGACAGGAATGCCTGCAGCAACGAACAAGATCATGCAAAGAAAGGAGCAGGAAAGACAAAGAACCAACAAGTATGAAACAAAGACAACGCAAAGCAAACAAAAAAGCCTCACTGCAGAAAAGAACGAAGGACAAACGCAATACAAGGAAGGAGAAGAAAGCAAAGCAAAACGAGGTCGAGAAATACAACAGGAAAGCCAATGAATTCAATGCACTAGCATGGCAGAGCAAAGAAGCCTAGCAAAGTAAACAGAGTACAAAGCTCAGCAGGGCTTCGCAATGGAAAGAAAGAAGGAAAATTTAACAGCAGTGCAAGGCCACGATGCCAACAAAAACCAAAGAGCAAACCAAAGCCAAGCAACACCACAAAAAGAAAGAAGGACCAAGTGCTGAAATGCCAAGGAAACCAAAGCAAAAGCACTTGAAATCCTCACAAACAGAGGGGAATACGCTTAGGAAAGGAAAAAGCACTTCCAAGAACAGAAACAAAGGGGAAAAAAAATCAACACCCTGAAAAATAGCCCAATGCATTGCAATGCAGAAGGAGCAGGAAACTAAGGCAGAAACCACAGAAAAACAACACGGAAAACCAACCGAGGAAACCAACATCAACCCATGCAGCAGCAGCAGCCTCTGCAGCAACATGAAAAAGCAAAAGAATACACGGTCATGGCGAAGCACCGATGACCACCGAGTCTGCAGGAGGCCAACATCTTGGCATCCGTGCCCGGGAGGAGGAAAGGGTAGCTACTGGGCATGCTGCTGCCTCCACCACACACGCACCTTCAGGGTCGCCAGCCCAGAAGGAGGCTGTCCCTGCCAGCTGGAACAAAACACCTCTCTGGAGGAAGGCAAAGCACTGCCAGTCATGCCAAGGAGGACGGAAGGGTAGCTACCGGGCATGGATCCACCCAGCCAGCAGAGCAAAAGCCGACGGCCAGCACAAGGCAAGAGGCAAGGATGCCCACGAGGAGGGGACCCACTTGGGAAACAGAGAAAAAGTCGCAAATGCAGCAAGAACTGCAAGAAAGCCTAGACAGCGGACTGCACTACCAGAAGCATGGAACGAAAAGAACACAACAGTCAAGGCCCAGAGACAGCATCAGGTAAGTGAAGCCAAGGAGAAGAAGGGCATGGGCAAGGAGACAAGGAAGGCAAAGCAAGGCAACGCAAAGAACGGAAAGCAAAGGAGACACTCAAAGCACACCCAAGAAACATACTCTGAACACGACAGGAATGCCTGCAGCAACGAACAAGATCATGCAAAGAAAGGAGCAGGAAAGACAAAGAACCAACAAGTATGAAACAAAGACGACGCAAAGCAAACAAAAAAGCCTCACTGCAGAAAAGAACGAAGGACAAACCGCAATACAAGGAAGGAGAAGAAAGCAAAGCAAAACGAGGTCGAGAAATACAACAGGAAAGCCAATGAATTCAATGCACTAGCATGGCAGAGCAAAGAAGCCTAGCAAAGTAAACAGAGTACAAAGCTCAGCAGGGCTTCGCAATGGAAAGAAAGAAGGAAAATTTAACAGCAGTGCAAGGCCACGATGCCAACAAAAACCAAAGAGCAAACCAAAGCCAAGCAACACCACAAAAAGAAAGAAGGACCAAGTGCTGAAATGCCAAGGAAACCAAAGCAAAAGCACTTGAAATCCTCACAAACAGAGGGGAATACGCTTAGGAAAGGAAAAAGCACTTCCAAGAACAGAAACAGAAGGGAAAAAAAAACACCACTGAAAAATAGCCCAATGCATTGCAATGCAGAAGGAGCAGGAAACTAAGGCAGAAACCACAGAAAAACAACACGGAAAACACACCGAGGAAACCAACATCAACCCATGCAGCAGCAGCAGCCTCTGCAGCAACATGAAAAAGCAAAAGAATACACGGTCATGGCGAAGCACCGATGACCACCGAGTCTGCAGGAGGCCAACATCTTGGCATCCGTGCCCGGGAGGAGGAAAGGGTAGCTACTGGGCATGCTGCTGCCTCCACCACACACGCACCTTCAGGGTCGCCAGCCCAGAAGGAGGCTGTGCCTGCCAGCTGGAACAAAACACCTCTCTGGAGGAAGGCAAAGCACTGCCAGTCATGCCAAGGAGGACGGAAGGGTAGCTACCGGGCATGGATCCACCCAGCCAGCAGAGGAAAAGCCGACCGGCCAGCACAAGGCAAGAGGCAAGGATGCCCACGAGGCGTGGACCCACCTGGGAAGCCCAGAAGGAGCTGCAAATGCAGCAAGCACTGCACAAACGCCTAGACAGCTGGCTGCGCTTCCAGAAGCCTGCAAAGGAAAAAACACAACAGTCAAGGCCCAGAGACAGCATCAGGGAACTGAAGGCAAGGGAGCAAGAAGGGCATGGGCAAGGAGACAAGGAAGGCAAAGCAAGGCAACGCAAAGAACGGAAAGCAAAGGAGACACTCAAAGCACACCCAAGAAACATCCTCTGAACACGACAGGAATGCCTGCAGCAACGAACAAGATCATGCAAAGAAAGGAGCAGGAAAGACAAAGAACCAACAAGTATGAAACAAAGACGACGCAAAGCAAACAAAAAAGCCTCACTGCAGAAAAGAACGAAGGACAAAGCAATACAAGGAAGGAGAAGAAAGCAAAGCAAAACGAGGTCGAGAAATACAACAGGAAAGCCAATGAATTCAATGCACTAGCATGGCAGAGCAAAGAAGCCTAGCAAAGTAAACAGAGTACAAAGCTCAGCAGGGCTTCGCAATGGAAAGAAAGAAGGAAAATTTAACAGCAGTGCAAGGCCACGATGCCAACAAAAACCTAAGAGCAAACCAAAGCCAAGCAACACCACAAAAAGAAAGAAGGACCAAGTGCTGAAATGCCAAGGAAACCAAAGCAAAAGCACTTGAAATCCTCACAAACAGAGGGGAATACGCTTAGGAAAGGAAAAAGCACTTCCAAGAACAGAAACAGAAGGGAAAAAAAAACAACACCCTGAAAAATAGCCCAATGCATTGCAATGCAGAAGGAGCAGGAAACTAAGGCAGAAACCACAGAAAAACAACACGGAAAACCAACCGAGGAAACCAACATCAACCCATGCAGCAGCAGCAGCCTCTGCAGCAACATGAAAAAGCAAAAGAATACACGGTCATGGCGAAGCACCGATGACCACCGAGTCTGCAGGAGGCCAACATCTTGGCATCCGTGCCCGGGAGGAGGAAAGGGTAGCTACTGGGCATGCTGCTGCCTCCACCACACACGCACCTTCAGGGTCGCCAGCCCAGAAGGAGGCTGTCCCTGCCAGCTGGAACAAAACACCTCTCTGGAGGAAGGCAAAGCACTGCCAGTCATGCCAAGGAGGACGGAAGGGTAGCTACCGGGCATGGATCCACCCAGCCAGCAGAGGAAAAGCCGACCGGCCAGCACAAGGCAAGAGGCAAGGATGCCCACGAGGCGTGGACCCACCTGGGAAGCCCAGAAGGAGCTGCAAATGCAGCAAGCACTGCACAAACGCCGACAGCTGGCTGCGCTTCCAGAAGCCTGCAAAGGAAAAAACACAACAGTCAAGGCCCAGAGACAGCATCAGGGAACTGAAGGCAAGGGAGCAAGAAGGGCATGGGCAAGGAGACAAGGAAGGCAAAGCAAGGCAACGCAAAGAACGGAAAGCAAAGGAGACACTCAAAGCACACCCAAGAAACATCCTCTGAACACGACAGGAATGCCTGCAGCAACGAACAAGATCATGCAAAGAAAGGAGCAGGAAAGACAAAGAACCAACAAGTATGAAACAAAGACAACGCAAAGCAAACAAAAAAGCCTCACTGCAGAAAAGAACGAAGGACAAAGCAATACAAGGAAGGAGAAGAAAGCAAAGCAAAACGAGGTCGAGAAATACAACAGGAAAGCCAATGAATTCAATGCACTAGCATGGCAGAGCAAAGAAGCCTAGCAAAGTAAACAGAGTACAAAGCTCAGCAGGGCTTCGCAATGGAAAGAAAGAAGGAAAATTTAACAGCAGTGCAAGGCCACGATGCCAACAAAAACCAAAGAGCAAACCAAAGCCAAGCAACACCACAAAAAGAAAGAAGGACCAAGTGCTGAAATGCCAAGGAAACCAAAGCAAAAGCACTTGAAATCCTCACAAACAGAGGGGAATACGCTTAGGAAAGGAAAAAGCACTTCCAAGAACAGAAACAGAAGGGAAAAAAAAACACCACTGAAAAAAAGCCCAATGCATTGCAATGCAGAAGGAGCAGGAAACCAAGGCAGAAACCACAGAAAAACAACACGGAAAACCAACCGAGGAAACCAACATCAACCCATGCAGCAGCAGCAGCCTCTGCAGCAACATGAAAAAGCAAAAGAATACACGGTCATGGCGAAGCACCGATGACCACCGAGTCTGCAGGAGGCCAACATCTTGGCATCCGTGCCCGGGAGGAGGAAAGGGTAGCTACTGGGCATGCTGCTGCCTCCACCACACACGCACCTTCAGGGTCGCCAGCCCAGAAGGGGTCTGTCCCTGCCAGCTGGAACAAAACACCTCTCTGGAGGAAGGCAAAGCACTGCCAGTCATGCCAAGGAGGACGGAAGGGTAGCTACCGGGCATGGATCCACCCAGCCAGCAGAGGAAAAGCCGACCGGCCAGCACAAAGCAAGAGGCAAGGATGCCCACGAGGCGTGGACCCACCTGGGAAGCCCAGAAGGAGCTGCAAATGCAGCAAGCACTGCACAAACGCCTAGACAGCTGGCTGCGCTTCCAGAAGCCTGCAAAGGAAAAAACACAACAGTCAAGGCCCAGAGACAGCATCAGGGAACTGAAGGCAAGGGAAAAAAAACTGCATGGGCAAGGAGACAAGGAAGGCAAAGCAAGGCAACGCAAAGAACGGAAAGCAAAGGAGACACTCAAAGCACACCCAAGAAACATCCTCTGAACACGACAGGAATGCCTGCAGCAACGAACAAGATCATGCAAAGAAAGGAGCAGGAAAGACAAAGAACCAACAAGTATGAAACAAAGACAACGCAAAGCAAACAAAAAAGCCTCACTGCAGAAAAGAACGAAGGACAAACCGCAATACAAGGAAGGAGAAGAAAGCAAAGCAAAACGAGGTCGAGAAATACAACAGGAAAGCCAATGAATTCAATGCACTAGCATGGCAGAGCAAAGAAGCCTAGCAAAGTAAACAGAGTACAAAGCTCAGCAGGGCTTCGCAATGGAAAGAAAGAACGAAAATTTAACAGCAGTGCAAGGCCACGATGCCAACAAAAACCAAAGAGCAAACCAAAGCCAAGCAACACCACAAAAAGAAAGAAGGACCAAGTGCTGAAATGCCAAGGAAACCAAAGCAAAAGCACTTGAAATCCTCACAAACAGAGGGGAATACGCTTAGGAAAGGAAAAAGCACTTCCAAGAACAGAAACAAAGGGGAAAAAAAAACACCACTGAAAAATAGCCCAATGCATTGCAATGCAGAAGGAGCAGGAAACTAAGGCAGAAACCACAGAAAAACAACACGGAAAACCAACCGAGGAAACCAACATCAACCCATGCAGCAGCAGCAGCCTCTGCAGCAACATGAAAAAGCAAAAGAATACACGGTCATGGCGAAGCACCGATGACCACCGAGTCTGCAGGAGGCCAACATCTTGGCATCCGTGCCCGGGAGGAGGAAAGGGTAGCTACTGGGCATGCTGCTGCCTCCACCACACACGCACCTTCAGGGTCGCCAGCCCAGAAGGAGGCTGTCCCTGCCAGCTGGAACAAAACACCTCTCTGGAGGAAGGCAAAGCACTGCCAGTCATGCCAAGGAGGACGGAAGGGTAGCTACCGGGCATGGATCCACCCAGCCAGCAGAGGAAAAGCCGACCGGCCAGCACAAGGCAAGAGGCAAGGATGCCACAGCAGGCGTGGACCCACCTGGGAAACCCAGAAGGAGCTGCAAATGCAGCAAGCACTGCACAAACGCCGACAGCTGGCTGCGCTTCCAGAAGCCTGCAAAGGAAAAAACACAACAGTCAAGGCCCAGAGACAGCATCAGGGAACTGAAGGCAAGGGAGCAAGAAGGGCATGGGCAAGGAGACAAGGAAGGCAAAGCAAGGCAACGCAAAGAACGGAAAGCAAAGGAGACACTCAAAGCACACCCAAGAAACATCCTCTGAACACGACAGGAATGCCTGCAGCAACGAACAAGATCATGCAAAGAAAGGAGCAGGAAAGACAAAGAACCAACAAGTATGAAACAAAGACTACGCAAAGCAAACAAAAAAGCCTCACTGCAGAAAAGAACGAAGGACAAAGCAATACAAGGAAGGAGAAGAAAGCAAAGCAAAACGAGGTCGAGAAATACAACAGGAAAGCCAATGAATTCAATGCACTAGCATGGCAGAGCAAAGAAGCCTAGCAAAGTAAACAGAGTACAAAGCTCAGCAGGGCTTCGCAATGGAAAGAAAGAAGGAAAATTTAACAGCAGTGCAAGGCCACGATGCCAACAAAAACCAAAGAGCAAACCAAAGCCAAGCAACACCACAAAAAGAAAGAAGGACCAAGTGCTGAAATGCCAAGGAAACCAAAGCAAAAGCACTTGAAATCCTCACAAACAGAGGGGAATACGCTTAGGAAAGGAAAAAGCACTTCCAAGAACAGAAACAGAAGGGAAAAAAAATCAACACCACTGAAAAAAAGCCCAATGCATTGCAATGCAGAAGGAGCAGGAAACCAAGGCAGAAACCACAGAAAAACAACACGGAAAACCAACCGAGGAAACCAACATCAACCCATGCAGCAGCAGCAGCCTCTGCAGCAACATGAAAAAGCAAAAGAATACACGGTCATGGCGAAGCACCGATGACCACCGAGTCTGCAGGAGGCCAACATCTTGGCATCCGTGCCCGGGAGGAGGAAAGGGTAGCTACTGGGCATGCTGCTGCCTCCACCACACACGCACCTTCAGGGTCGCCAGCCCAGAAGGAGGCTGTCCCTGCCAGCTGGAACAAAACACCTCTCTGGAGGAAGGCAAAGCACTGCCAGTCATGCCAAGGAGGACGGAAGGGTAGCTACCGGGCATGGATCCACCCAGCCAGCAGAGGAAAAGCCGACCGGCCAGCACAAGGCAAGAGGCAAGGATGCCCACGAGGCGTGGACCCACCTGGGAAGCCCAGAAGGAGCTGCAAATGCAGCAAGCACTGCACAAACGCCTAGACAGCTGGCTGCGCTTCCAGAAGCCTGCAAAGGAAAAAACACAACAGTCAAGGCCCAGAGACAGCATCAGGGAACTGAAGGCAAGGGAGCAAGAAGGGCATGGGCAAGGAGACAAGGAAGGCAAAGCAAGGCAACGCAAAGAACGGAAAGCAAAGGAGACACTCAAAGCACACCCAAGAAACATCCTCTGAACACGACAGGAATGCCTGCAGCAACGAACAAGATCATGCAAAGAAAGGAGCAGGAAAGACAAAGAACCAACAAGTATGAAACAAAGACTACGCAAAGCAAACAAAAAAGCCTCACTGCAGAAAAGAACGAAGGACAAACCGCAATACAAGGAAGGAGAAGAAAGCAAAGCAAAACGAGGTCGAGAAATACAACAGGAAAGCCAATGAATTCAATGCACTAGCATGGCAGAGCAAAGAAGCCTAGCAAAGTAAACAGAGTACAAAGCTCAGCAGGGCTTCGCAATGGAAAGAAAGAAGGAAAATTTAACAGCAGTGCAAGGCCACGATGCCAACAAAAACCAAAGAGCAAACCAAAGCCAAGCAACACCAGCAAA
>NW_028147034.1:0-75815 GCF_905368555.1 Meleagris gallopavo
AAACCCCCCCCCAAAAAATCCCCCCGTTCCATCTCCTGATCTCCATCCAAATCCACCTCCCCATAATCCCAGACCCTACAGCCCCACTTTTACCTCACAGCCCCCCCCCCCCAGGACCCTTCAGGACCCCCCCAGACCCACTTTTAACCCACAGAAACCACCAGGAACTCCCCAGGATCCCCCTCAGACCTCTCAGCCCCACTTTTACCTCACAGACCCCCCCAGGATCCCCCAAACCCACTTTTATACCACAAAATTTTTTAAGATCCCTCCACCCCCCCCAACCCTCCCCCAGTCCAACCTCACAGATCTCCCCCAGGACCCTTCAGGACCCCCCGGACTCACTTTTATCCCATAAAACCCATAGGATTCCTCCAACCCCCCCCAAAATCCACCCCCCCAACTCCTCAGACCCACTTTTACCTCACAAATCCCCTCAGGATCCCCCTCAGACCCACTTTTACCTCACAAATTCCCTCAGGACCGCTCCCAGACCCACTTTTACTTCACAAATCCCCTCAAGACCCCCTCTCCCGAACCCCTTTCCCTCCCCCCCATCCCCCCACCTCAGACCCCACTTTTACCACAGACCCCCCACCCCCCCTCAAGTCCCCCTCAGGACTCCCACAAACCCCCATTTCCCTCACCGCCGTCCCCTCCTTTTACCTCAGCTTCGCTCAACTCCAAACTTTTTCCCTCAAAAACCGCCTTTTTTTCCCTCACCTGTCCTCGCGCCCGCCGCCCCCCCGCGCAGCTCCATGCCGCGCGCCGCCGCTCTGCGCATGCGCGGCTCCCCTCAGCAGAGGAGGGGCGGGAAACGGCCCCCGCCGAGCGCGGGCCAATGGGAAACGCCCGACGGGCTTCAGCCCCGCCCTCAGCTGTCGCCATGGAAACGACGCCCGGCGCTCTCGAACGCGTCGCACAACACGCGACGCCTCGGCCGCTGATTGGCTGCCGCTTGCGTCATCATCCAGCGACTCGCTGCCATGGCAACGGCTGGGCGCCCGTGCGGCCTAGGAGGCCCCGCACCTCTGACGTAGGCCTTCGCCTTCCAAAAACGGCGCTTTTATAACCCCAAACCGGAACCCAGGCGCACGGATGAGGGCCACTGAGACTCCCCCAACCCTCGCTTGCACAAAAAGTCCCTTAATCAACTTTACCCCCCCAGTAAATGGCTCCCCACAACTCAGCCCGCGGCTGCGCCCTCCCCGCTTTTATTTCGTCCCTCGCATCATTTCCAGACCCTTCAAATGCTTCTCACGCACGCCCGCTCCCCAAAGACAGAGGAGAGACCCCAAAGTGTTCCTTAAAGAAGAGAAAATCCCCCTCAAAACGCCCCTCAAAGGACATCACATCCTCCCCGAAACCTCCCCAAAATGGCGCAGCCCACCTCCCACCTCCCCCCTCCCCCAGTATGCTGGGGGGCTCCTCCAAACGAAGGGGTGGGGGAGGGCAGAGGGGGGTCCCCCCCGAAGAGAAGGGGCGGGGGGGGGCTGCCGGGCATCACTTTAATTTTGGGGCGCAGAGTGGGGCGGGGGGGAGGGGCAGCACCCAAACCCTCTCCCCCCCTCCCCCCCATTCGGTGTGTGGGGAGGTCGGATGCTCTGTGAAAGCAGGGGGGGGGGGACAGAAAGTGGGATCCCCCCCCCCATCAAAATATAGTAAAACCCCACAGGGAAAGGGGTGACCCTAGAAAAAATAGGAGCCCTTCACCCTCCCTCCTTCCCCTCCCCCCCCCCCCAGCTTTCACGAGGGGAGGGGTCCAACAACCCCCCCCAAAAAAACAAAAATTCATAATAAAGCCGAGGTTTGTCTGGCGGCGTCCAGCGCTGTGTCCCCCTCCCACTCCTGCATTGAGGAGGGGGAGGCCCCCCCCCGGCCGTGCCTGCCTCGAGGTCCCTGGGTGGGCTTTGATGTGGAGCTGCGGGGGTGGGTTATTTTTTGGGGGGGGTAGGGGGGGGCGGTGGGCAAGGGGCGGGGGGGGGGGGTCTGGGGGTTTGCAGTCCAGGGGTTCAATATCAACTTTTGTCGGGGTTGGGGTCTCTGTGGCGGGAGGTCTTCATGGTCTCCAGGTACTCCTGCTGCGAGACGGCCAGCACCGACGCCAGGATCTCGTCGTCCTCCCAGTCGTTCAGGCCTGGGGGGGGTTGAAGGGAGAAGAAAAATTATAAAAATTCAAAGAGCTGCCGTAAAAATTAAAAATTAAATTAAAAATTCCTCCCACACATTCTCCTTTTCCATTAAAAGAAATAACAGCACCAAAATGCCCCCCCCCACCTAAAAAATGACCCCAGAAAAATGACTTCAACAAAAGGAAGGCTGCGGGGAGGGAGTGATGCTCTGAGCTCCCCCCCCCCCCCCCCAAAAATCACCCCCCCAACAAAACATCACAGCTTCATTTTCACCCAAAACGACCCACGCAAGACCAGAACCCACAAATAAAGCACACACCCCCCCAGTTAAAAAAGCCTAAAATGAAAGAACCCCCCCCCAACCCAGAACCCCCCCCCCCCTCACCAAAGGCGGTGGGGGACATCTGCTGCATGATGGCACGGCATTCCAACGCGGGGTAAAGGGACACCAGCGGGGGGGTGGCCCGGCCCCCCCTGCCCCCAGCTGGCTGCTGGTCCCTGTGGGGGTGGCAGAGTTGGGGGGGGGGTGGGGGCAGACACCCCATAACACCACTGAGACCCCCAGACCCCTTCCAGCTCCCCCACAACCCCCGTTATACCCCTCCCCCCCCCCATCCCCATAATCCCCATTTTCTGCCTCCCTCCCCCATTTAGGCCATTCAGCCCCCAGTAACCCCACAACCCCCAGAACTCCCATTTAGATCCCAATGATCCCATTTAATGCTACTCAACATCCCATTACCTCCACCACCCCATAGCCCCAATTTATGCTGCTTACAACCCCACAAATCCCACTTTATCCCCTTTAGGACCCCAGAAGCCCCATTTTATTCTCCTTTAAACCCCATAAACCCCGTTTTGTGCCCCTTAGAACCCTACAAGCCCCTTTTATTCCCATTAGAACCCCATAAACCCAGTTTTACGCCACTTAGAGCCCTACTTCACACTCTTCAGAACCCCATAATCCCCATTTTATCCCCTTTTGAACCCCATAAGCCCCATTTTATCCCCTTTTGAACCCCATAAACCCCATTTTATGCCCCTTTGAACCACATAAACCCCATTTCATTCACCTTACAACCCCACAACCCCATTTTACACTACCTAGAACCTCATTTTATCCCCTTTAAAACCCCATAAAACCCCATTTTATACCCTTTTGAACCCCGTAATCCCCATTTCCTGCACCTTACAACCCCACAACCCCACTTTATACCACCCAGAACCCCATTTTATCCCCTTTAGAACCCCACAACCCCATTTTACATCACCTAGAACCTCAATTTATCCCCTTTAGAAGCCCACAACCCCATTTTATGCCCCTTAGAACCCCACAACCCCCATCTTACATCCCCTAGAACCTCATGTTATGCCCCCTGGAACCCATAAACCCCATTTTATACCTCTTCGAACCCCATTTTATGCCCCCTCAGAACCCCATAACCCCCGCACAGCCCCTCCACACCCCCTATAGCCCCTATTTACCCCCCCCCCACACACACACACACCACCACCCCCCTTAGCACCAATTTCACCCCCTTCATTCCCCCTCCCCCCCCACCCACCTGGGGCGCAGGGCGACGGGGGTTTTCCGGGGGGAGGGACGCTGGGCGATGGGGGTTTGGGGCCGGGGGCTTCGGGGTGCAGCCCGGGGTGCTCCGGAGAGGGGGCGGCGCTGCGGGGCCGGGGGGAGCGGCCGCTCCACTCCTCCAGACCGCTGGAGGCCGCTGCTGTGGCTGAGCTGCACGTGGCGCTGGCCTTGCGGGGCTGGGGGGGGGGGGGGAAAGGCAGGGGGTCAGTAATGGGGGATGGGCAGCTATGGGGGGGTGGGGGGGGGGAGATGTGGGGGTCATACATGAGGGATCATATATGGGGGGAGCAGCTATGGGGGCTCAGCAATAGGGGTGAGCTGTGGGGGGGCAGATGAGAGGATCGTATATTGGGGGGTCATATATGGGGGGCAAATAAGCGGGTCATGTATGGGGTGGATCATATATGGGGGGGCAGCAATAGGGGTAAGCTATGGGGGGGCAGATGAGTGGGTCATATATGGGGGAGCAGCTATGGGGGTCAGCAATAGGGATGAGTTGTGGGGAGGCAGATAAGTGGATCATATATGGGGGTGTCAGCTACGGGGGTAAGGTGTAGGGGGACAGATGAGTGGGCCACAAATGGGGAGTCATATATAAGGCATTATATATGGGAAAACAACTATATGACGCCGTATACATGCAGTCTTACATGGGAGCAGCAGGGAATTCCTCCCCATGTGGGAGGACGGGGGATCCCGGGGCTCCATAAAGTATGGGCAAAAGAATGGAGGGGGGGGGATAGGGAGAGTGGAGGTGGAATGGGGCGAGGGTGGGACGAGAGGGCGCTGCGGGATCGAGGGGTGCGAAGCGGGACCCAGAACCCACAGCAGTGTGGGATGGGAGCAGGCGGACCTGCCGGGCCTGCTTCTCCTGGTCACGCAGCCACTGCAGGTAGGACTCGCGGGCCACCTGCTCCTCGATGGCCTCGTTGGTGGCCTCCCAGTCGGTGGCGCGTTTCTTGTCCTCCAGCATCTGCTGCTCGATCCACGACTCCTCCGACGTCTTGATGGCGCTCTTCATCAGCGACTGTTCCGCCAGCTGGGGGCAGGGCCACGAAGTAAGCCACGCCCCCATCGCAAAAGGCCACGCCCCCACCCGGCCACGCCCTGTTTGTGGTACCACCTACAATATGGTGACAAGTGGCCACGCCCCCTAAAAGCAAACTACGCCCCCATTTTGGCAGACCACGCCCCCCTCGTGGCAAACCACGCCCACTTTCAGGCCACGCCCCAACTCACCACTCCCCCTTTGTGTCACTACCTACAATGTGGTGCCACCTTGTCACACCCACTACCAACAAACCACGCCCACATCCTCACAGACCACGCCCCATTTTATGAGTACTTATAGTATGGTGCAACATGGCCACGCCCCCTAACAGCAAGGCAACCCCAAAATCTCTCAGGCCACCGTCCCTTGTGGCAAACCACACCCACTTTCTCCCTGGTCACGCCCCCTCGCGATAGGCCACGCCCCCAACCGACCACCCTCTCCTTTGCTCCACTACCTGCAAGATGCTTGCACATGGCCACACCCCCATCAGCAAACCACACCCACTACTCTCAAGCCACGCCCTATCCCTATAGACCACGCCCCCTTCGCTACACTCCTCACAAGGCTGCATCACTTGGCCACGCCCCCACAAATGAACCACGCCCACATTTCCCCGAGGCCACGCCCCCTCTGCACACACACCATTGATAAGCCACGCTCACATCCCACACTGGGAGGGGCGTGGTGAACGCAGGCCACGCCCCCTCCCCAAGCCACGCCCCCCCTCCCTCCCTCCCACACCCACAGAGGGTTCCACAGGATCTGCCCCCCTCCTCCCCCCCATTAAGGGGGGCTCAGAAACCCCCCAGCCCAGCCCACCCACTTATGGGCAGCCAATATTCCCCATTAAGGACCCCCTCCCAGCCCTGTCATGGGGTTTCGCTCAGAGATCCTCCCAACAGCCCCCAACCCACCTACAGATCCTTAAAAAGCCCCCTACCCTCCAGGACCCGCATATAGGGCAGCCTCCCCCCCGCCCCGTGCCCCACTGACCCGGGTTTGAAGGACGGCAGCCCCAGCCCCACCCCGATGGTGGCTTTGTTGGGGTTGACGACGGAGTTGTAGTGGATGTTGCGGTGGTAGCTGACCCGGATGGGCTCGTCCTCGTTGTGCTGGATCCCATGGAAGGTGTTGATGGGCTCTGTGGGAACAGCAGCGTGGGAGACCCCTGGGAATCCGCGGGACGGACCCCACAATCATCCCCAAAGCAGAACCTGGGGATCCTCCAGACCCTAAAAGGAAACCCGAGTGCCCCAAAGTGGTGCCTGGGGACTCAGAGGGGCTCCACAACCACTTGGAAAACCCCAAAAAATGTCGCCTGTGACAGACATTTCAGACCCACAACCACCTGCGGGGCCCAAAAAGGCAACGGGGGACCCACAGAAAACTGCCTGAAGTCCAAAAACACCACGTGGGGATGGGCAGAGATCCCAAAACGGCACCTGGGACCCCCAAGGCTACACAGAAACCCCCCAAAGCAGCATCTGGGGAACCACGGGACCCCAAAAATGCATGAAAAGCCCCACAGCAGTGCTTGGAGACCTATAGAGGCCCCACAAGGGGCCCACGGGGATCCCAAAACAACCTGGAAAATCCTTTAGTGGCACCTGTGGGCCCCCATATGGTCCCTGTGCACCCAGAGGGACCCCAAAACGCTGCCTGGGGACCCCAAAACGCTGCCTGGAAAACCCTTTAGTGGCACCTGTGGGCCCCCAAATGGTCCCTGTGCACCCATAGGAACCCCAAAACACTCCGCGAGGACCCATAGGGACCCCAACCCCCCCCACAAAAAGCCAAAACGACACCCCAGGACCCCCAGGGCAGAACAGAGACCCCCCCCCCCCCCCCATCAGCACCCCTGCACCCCACAAAGGCACCAGAGGGGTCTCCAGGTCAAACTGGGGGGCTGAGGGCCCCCTGCGGGGTCCCATAGCCCCTTGTGGGGTCCCATAGCCCCCCTCCCCGCAGGGTCCTCCAGCCATACTGGGGCCGTACCAGTGCCATACTGGTAGACCTCGACAGGCCGGTTGTACATCTCGGCCATGGCCTGCATCTCAATGTGGTTCCCATGGCAGGTGCTTTTACGCTTGCGATTGATGTAAGTGGTGAAATCCTCCGTCACGTAGTTGGAGAAATAGTCGGCGTTCTTCATCTGAGGACACGGTGGGGGTGAGGCCCAGTATGGCCCAGTAATTCCCAGTACGTCCCAGTAATTCCCAGTACGGCCCGGTACCCCCTTCAATACTTCCCAATCCCTCCCAGTGCCCCACAGTTGGTTCCAGGACCCCAAAGGACCCCGCAGGGCACTTCAGTTCCTTCCAGTGTGCTCCAGTTCCCCCCCCAGTGCCCCCCTATTCGCTCCTCAGTATGGCCCAGTACATCCCAGTACATCCCAGTGCCCCTCTCAATGCTTACCAATCCCTCCCAGAGCCCCACAGTTGGCTGCCAGGACACCAAAGGATCCCCCAAAGCACCTCAGTTCCTTTCAGTGCCTCTCAGTACATCCCAATGCCCCTCAATTCCCCCCCAGACCCCTTCCCAGTACATCCCAGTGCCTTCCAGCCCCCCCATCACGAGGTTCTTTCCCCCCCCCCCCTCACCAGATAATCCATGCAGTGCTTCCGCACCACTTCATGCATGTCCTGATCTCCGTACACCTGATCAGCTGGAGGGGGGGGGGCACAAATTGAGAGCCGTGTGAGGCACCGCAGGGGGGGTGATAAGGCCGTGATAGGGGGCCTGGGGGGGGGGGGGCACAAGGGGGGGGCTCACCCACAGCCCGGAACAGGCAGGCGCCGTCCTCCTTCATGCGTTTGATGATGAAGCCTTTCTTCTCCCGCAGAGCTTTCTCAAACCGGTGCTCCTGCTGGAGACACAGCAGGGCTCAGGGCGGGGGGGGCACCCGAGGAGGGGGGGGGGTCAGCATTGGGATGGGGTCAGGGAGGGGAGGGGCACCCAAAGGGGAGGAGGCAGCTCAGGGTGGGGAAGGGGGTTAGGGTGTAGGGATGGGGGACACCCAAGAGGGGGAGGGGGTGGCTGTAAGGGTGGGGGGGGTGGGCATTAGGATGGGGTCAGGGTGGGGGGCAGCTCAGGGTGGGGAAGAGACACCGGTGGGGAGGGATGGGATGGGTGTAAGGATGGGGGGACAGGGGCTCAAAGTGAGGAAGGGACATGGGGGGCAGGGTGTAAGGATGGGCTCAGGGTGGGGGGGACGCCTAAGAGAGGAGGGGTGGGCTCAGGGCGGGGGGGATATTGGGGGGGTGGCTGTAAGGGTGGGCTCAGAGTGGGGGGACATGGGCTCAAGGTGGGGAAGGGGAGAAAGGGTGTAGGGATGGGCTCAGCATGGGGGGGTGGGGAGGGAAGGGATGGGCTCAGGGTGGGGGGGGTGGGGAACTGATACTGGGGGGGTAGGGGGGCTGTAAGGGTGAGCCCAGGGTGGGGAAGGGACACTGGGGGGGAAGGGGGGGGGTTAAGGTGTAGGGATGGGGGGGGGATACCCAACAGGTGAGGGTTGGGTTCAGGGTGGGTGGATATTGGGGGGTGGCTGTAAGGGTGGGCTCAGGGTGGGGGGGGCCAGGCATTGGGATGGGGTCAGGGTGGGGAGGGGCACCCAAGGGGAGGGGGGGGGGGCACATTGGGGGGGAGATGGGTGTAAAGATGGGCTCAGGGTGGGGAAGGGACACCTCAGGGATATAGGGACAGCAGAAGGTGGCAGCTTTGCAGATGGACAGAGAGCTGGGGGGGTGGGAAACAAAGACACATAGAGGAGAGCAGCAGTGTCCAAAATGGGTTCAACCACAGGGGGATAGAAACGCTCTGTGGGGGGGGGTGACGATAATAAAAGGGGGGGAATAAAGACACCTTAGAGGGGGTTGGGGGGGGTTCCTTTAGGGTTAGGAAAACTCGAGGATGACATTGGGGATGTGGGGACCCCAGGGATGGGTTTGGAGTTGTGGAGATAAGAGAAACAAAAGCATATGGGGCGGAAAAGGGAAATAGCCTTACAGATGAGGGCTATGGCAAAAATCAATGCCACCGGGAGGGGGTGGCATGCAGGGCTGGCAAGAGGAGCTGAAGGGAAGCCAATGGATTTGGGGGGGGTCCCCAAAGACCCCAAAGGATTTGGGTTGGCCAAGAAGGAATGAAAGGAACCCACTGGACTTGGGGGTCCTCAAAGGGTTCCTTTGGGATCTTCGAGGACCCCCCCCAAGTCCATCGGGTTCCCCTGCTCCCCTCTCGGCCGACCCAAATCCCTCGGGATTCCCTTCGATCCCTTCTTGCCCGCTCCAAACCCATCGGCTTCCCTTCAGCCTTCAGCCTTCACCCCCCCCCCCCCGCCCTCCCCCCCAACCCCCACCTGCTCGGCCGTGGCCGGGTCCAGCTCCACGCGGGCGGCTTCGTATTCATCCTCACTGTTGTATCCTCCTCCGGCTTCGTCGTGCCCAGGGCTCCCCCCGGAGCCCAACCCCAGCCCCAGCGCCAAGCCCCCACCGCCGGGCCCGGAGCCGCCCCCCGCGCTGGGCCCGGCCCCTCCGCGCCGCCGCCGTTTGCTGTGCCCGGGGCCTCCCCCTCCTCCTCCTCCCCCGGGGCCGCGGGGTTCGGGCAGCCCCAGAGCGGCCGCGTCGAGACCCAGCAACGAAGCGGGACCGTCCGCGCCGCCGGGACCGCCGCCTCCACCGGGTCCTCCGGGGCCGGAGGGAGGCGGAGAAGCGGCGGAGGGCAGCCCGGCCCAGCCCCGCAGCGGCGGAGGAGGCGAGGCCCGGGGCCGCGGGCCGACGCCGGGCCCGCCGGGCTCCCCGACGCCGCCGGGGCCGCGCTCGGGGCCGGAGTCCGCCCCCCTCTCGGGGCCGGCGTCGGGGCCGGAGTCAGCATCGGCGTCGGGAGCCGGAACCGCTTTTTTCTTCGGGAGGATCGTCATGGCGGGGAGCGCATGGAAGGCCCCGCAGGGCCAGAGGGCCCCGCCGCGCCGGGACCCGGCCCCGCTGCTCCCCGCGGGCCCCGCGGAACCGGGGGGGCCCGAGCGAGGCCCCCCCGGGGCGGCGGCGGCGAGGGCGGGGCGGCGGGGCCGGGGCTGAAGGCTGAGGCTTAAAGCGCTGAGGCCGCCGGGCGCCGTGTCAACATCAACAGCGGCGACCTCTGACCCCCAGCGCCGCGCTTCCGGCTCGCCCCGGACGCCGCGCCGCCCTATTGGGCGACGCCGCCCGCCCGGTGAGCTCTGATTGGTTGCGGGGAGCGCCGCTGGGAAGGTATTGGGTGGAGAGTGGGGAGGAAGTCCCGCCCCCTCCCCCCTTCCGCCCTCCCCGTGGAGGCGGGACGGGCGTCGCCGCGGTGACGGCGCGGCTGGGCGATGATTGGGCAGCGAGAAAGGTGGGGGCTGAGCTAAGGAGCAGCGGGGGCTGATTGGCCGAGAGGCGGGGAGGCGGGGCCGTCGGGAGACGGAGCGTTCATTGGACGACGCGGAGGCGGAGCCCGAGGACGGCCGCGAGCGCGATTGGTCTCCCCGTACGCCCGCCCCGAACTCCTCAGCGCAGCGTCCCATTGGCCAGCGCAAGCGACCTGATTTCCCATTGGCTGCGGCTGGCAGGACGCGCTGTCACTCAGAACGCAGCCCCGCCCCCTTCCTCCGCCGGGTCCTAGCGCCCATCTCGGGCACCCGCATCTCCTCCGCCTCCCCCCCAGTAGCCCCCGCCAGAGACCCCCGTCCCGTCCCCACCACACATCTCCATTTTCAGACCTTTTATTAAAATCCACCTCATCGCTCCCAAATCCCCATCACAGAAAGCAGAGCCCAATTCAGGGGTGCCCTGTGGTGGTCCGAAGCCTCCCCTCCTCCTCCCCCCCCCACCCGGCTTCGTCCCTTTCCCCCGACTCCGGGGAGCCCCGGGGGTCTCAAGTTGGCTCCAAGGTGTCCCCGGGGTCCTCGGGCCCGGAGCCAGGTGGCTGCAGAGGTCTTGGGTGCAACCAAGGGTGCTCCGAAGGTCTCAGGTCCGAATGTGGGGGGCTGTGAGGCTTCTGGGTCGGGACCAAAGGAGTCCTGGGGGTCAATGTGCCTTCTGCCGGGGGCTGTCGTGGGCACGCTGGGCAGCTGAGAGGTGTTTGCAGGCATCGGCGATGAGGGCGGCGGGCACCACCACCCAGATCCCATTGAGCCCCACGAAGTACACCCAAAAATAAAGCGGGCGGGGGTCGCTGTGGGTCCAACCCGCCCGCGCCTCCGTGGCGAAGTAAAGGATGTCCCCGTAGAGCTGCCCTACAGGGGGGGAGATGAGTCACGTTAAGGAAGAGGCATAGAGGCAGGACCCCATCCAGGTGACCCCACGTACCGAGGGAGACGATGAGCTGCAGCACGAAGCGGGCCGGATGACGGCATAGGAAAGCGAGGAAGGTGAGGAAGCTGAGGGGTCCCCAAGCCCACGCCGTCACCGACTCCATGGCCACCGTGAAGTCATCGCTCCTGGAGGGGTGGAGGAGGGGGGCACACACACAGCCGGGTGCAGCAGAGACCCCTGGGGTCACCCCATATCCCCCCCACAGACCCCAACTCACGTCATGTAGCGGCTGTCGGCCTTGGCGTATTCCTTCCCTGCGGGCCACAAGGGGTTAATTGGGAGGGAGCAGATCCTCATTGACCCCCTCCCCACCGCCCCCTCCCCAGTACACCCCCCACCAACTGCCCTCTGAACAGAACCCACAGGACCTCCACCACTCGGGGACTTGGGTGCCCCCTCCTCATTTGGGACCCCCAGGGGCCCCCATGAACCCCCCATAAGAGACCCCAGATCCCCATAAATACCCCCCAGACCCCCATTAACTCCCCACAAAAGGCCCCAGACCTCCACTAACCCCCCATAAGAGACCCCCGATCCTCATGAACACCCCCAGACCCCCATTAACCCCCCATAGGAAGCCTCAGATCCTCATGAACACCGCCCAGACCCCCATTAACCCCCCATAGGAGGCTCCAGATCCTCATGAACACCCCCAGACCCCCATTAACCTCCCATAGGAAGCCCCAGATCCTCATGAACACCCCCCAGACCCCCATTAACCCCCCATAGGAGGCTCCAGATCCTCATGAACACCCCCCAGACCCCTATTGACCCCCCATAGGAGATCCCAGACCCTTACTAACCTGCAAAGGAGGCCCCAGACCCCCATTACCCTCTGTAGGAGACCCCAGATCCTCATGAACACCCCCCAGACCCCCATTAACCCCCCATAAGAGACCCCAGATCCTCATGAACACCCCCAGACCCCTATTGACCCCCCATAGGAGATCCAGACCCTTACTAACCTGCAAAGGAGGCCCCCAGACCCCCATTACCCTCTATAGGAGGCCCCAGATCCTCACGAACACCCCCCAGACCCCCATTAACCTCCCTCCGTAGGCGGCCTCACAACCCCCCCGTGACTCACAGACGTCGGCCAGCAGCCCGGTATCGGCTGGCAGCTCCCGGTGCCGCAGGCTGAAGTACCCCTCGAGCACCCCGTGCACCCCGGCGCACACCAGGAACCAACTGACGGCCAGACGCCGTGCGGAGCTCCGCTCAGCCCCGCCCAACACCCAGCCCAGCGCCAGAAGCCCCGCCCCCGCCGCCGCCACTGCGCCTGCGCACTGCCAGCCGGGTCGCGCACTGGTGACGTAACCGGGCAGCGACAGCGTGCGCGGCCAATAGGGGTGCGCCGTCGTCTCCATGGCAACAGCGCCGCTCTCCCTGAGGGGAAAGGAGGAAACGCGCTTAGAGCGCGGCTCCGGGCCTCGAGGCATCGCCGCAGCTTCACCGGGCGCTGCTCCCGGGTACGTTCGCTCCGTTTTCACCCCTGGAACGCCCCGCGGTGCTCCGAACCCCTCCGCTTTCCATGGAACCTCGCCAGGCTGAGCCTTCACTCAACTGAAAGGCCTGCCGCCCAACCGGAAGGCCTGCCACCCAACCGGAAGGCCTACCTTTCTGCGCAGCGGGTTCTTCTGCTCGTCCACCGCACCGCTCGGGCTTCTCCTCTCCCGCGCCGCACTCAACACTGCCGCACTCTGCCCGCGTCGCCCCGCCTCCGGCCCTCGCCTCCCGCCTCTCGGCCAATCAGAGCGCGTTCTCCGCCTGCTCCAGCCAATGGCCTCGCTCCCCGCCCGCCGACGCCGCTCGCCGATTGGTGGAGACGGCCGCTGAGGCGATGTGGGGCCAGGGGGCGGGGCGGGAGGTGAGGTCGAGGGGCGTAGCTTTCTATACGGGCGTGGCCATGACCATGTTTGGAAGGTGAGGCTCCGCCCACCCAGGCGCTATGAGGTCCTATGGGCCCTATTGGTTCTCTATAGGACCCCCCCCCAGGGGGGCACGGGGATCCCACAGCTGTGCCCCACGAGCACGCAGGAGCTGTGTATTCATATAGGAGCTACATATACATATAGGGTCCATAAATCCTCCCAAGGGACTCCTACAGATCCGACACCCCCAGAAATAATGCATTCCCCCTCCCATCGGCCCTATAAACCCCCTTAGAAACCCCACATCCCCCTCCAGTGAACCCATAAGGACCCTGCAGCCCCTCCCCCCGAAATAAAAGAGCCGGAAGCACAAATGGCAGCAGTCCCCTGTATTGTACAAACCCGGCTGTACAGCCCGCCCCCAAAACCCCATTTATTTCACCCAAAAAATCCTCCCACCCCCCATTTGTGGGGACGCTTCTTGGGGGCGGGGGGGGGTGGGAGGGGAAAGGGGGGGCATGCAGCTGTGGGGAGGAGGAACAGCTCCAGGTCGCTCGCCAGGAGCGGCCGAGGGAGGGAGGGGGGGCCGTTTGTGGGGCTGCCCCACGCTTGTGGGGTTCCCCGTGCTTGTGGGGCTCCTGCCCCCTAACTTGGGGTTTCCCCTGTCCTGAATGTGGGTCCCTCCCCCAGGGCAAAATTTGGGGGGGGGGGGGAGGGGGGGTCACACCAGGGTGCCGGGGGGCTGAGGGTCGGGGTCGGCCGCGGGGGGGTCCCTGAATTGATGGAGTGAAATGGGGGGGGGGGGGGAGGGGAAGGGAAAAAGGTGAAATGAAGAAGAAAAAAAAAAAACGAGCAGAGAAACAACAAAAAGAGGAAAGAAAAAAAAAGAGAAAAAAAGAAAGAGCAGTTAGGGCCCCCCCCCAAGAAAACAGCACCCCCCAGGAAAAGAGAACAGCCTCCCAGAGAAACCCACGCCCCCATGTCCCCCCCAACCCCCCCCCCAAACCCAGAATTAAAGGAAAAGAAAAAATTAAGGGTGAGAAAAGAGAAATCGGGGCACTTGGGGGGGGGGGAGGGGGGCAGTAGCAGCTCTTTGAATTTGGGGTTTTGAGGGCGGGGGTCTCAATATGGGGGTGGGGGTCCCAATATCGGGTGGGGGTCCCAATATGGGAGTGGGGGTCCCAATATGGGGTTGTTTTAAGGATGTGGGGATCCCCTAAAAGCGGACTTTTGGGCTCACAGTGTGGAGGACCCCGTACCACCCCAACCCCCCCCCCCGCCCCCCTCCCCAAAACATCTGTAGTGTCCAAACCGCAGCTCCCCCCCCTTCCTTCCCCCCCCCCCCCCCCCCAGCTAAAAGAGGGGAGCTCGGTACCCCCTGTGCCCCCCATACCTGGGGGTCAGCGCCCCGGCGTAGCTGAGAGAGTGGGGCAGCCCGGGGGGGTCGCGGCGACGTGGGGGGGGCCAGGCTGGGGGCTGCGGGCGGGGGGGCTGAGGTGGTTGTGGTGGTTGCGGTGGCGGAGGGGGGACATTTTGAGGCCCCCCCGTGTGTCGCAGGTACCAATCCCGCAGCCCCTCCAGCGCCAACCACTTCTGGCTGCGGCGTTGCTCGGCGGAGGGGGGGGCACAGCGACCCCGGGAGGCTTCGGGGGGGGGTTCTGGGGTGGTCCCCCCCCAATCGATCAAAGCTTCGGAACTGTTGCTACGGCGGGTGCGGGGGGGCGGAGGGAGAACCGAGGAAGTGGGAGGTGGTGGCTGTGGGGGGGATGAGACCCCCGGCGGGGGCCCCCCCAGTTGGGAGTCCTGACTGCCCGACCACGGCCGGGGGGGCAGCCCTGAAGACTCCGGGCTGGGGGTGGGATCAGAGCAGTCAGGTGGGTGTTGTGTGCCTTCCTACTGCCCCACTGCCCCTTTTTGTCCCCCCCCCCCCCCCCCCAGCCCCCTTTTGCCCCTTTTTTCACTCCCCCAGACCCCAATGCTTCTCAGCACCGCCTTATTGCCTCCATGCTCCCACTTAACTGCCTCCCACCCCCCCAACGCCCCCCCCGGCCCCCATTATCATCCTCACGTTCTCATATCTCAACTCTTCTACCTCCGTTCGCCCCCAATATTTTTAACACCCCCCACAACCCCCCCACAAACCATTATAATCCCCCCCACACCCCCTTGCTGCCCTCCCCTACCCCCCAAAATAACCCCCCCAAGCACCCAAACCCCCCCTCAGTGCCTCTTTAACCCCCCCCACTCGTTGCCCCTTGCCTTCCATTATCGCCTCCCTTGCCTGCTTCTCACCCTCCTCCAGCACCCATTCGTGCCCCCCCCCCTCTCCCCAAACACTCACCGGCACAGGGGGGGCCCATGGGGGCTGCGTGCCAGCACAGGGGTGGCAGGAACACTGCGACCCTCAAAACTAGAAGCGCTGCGGGGCAGAGTCCGGGCGGGGCTGCCAAAATTTGGGGGGGCCGTGAGGATTTTGGGGGGCGTTAAAGGAAAGGGGGGGTGGGAAGGGGGCTTTGAAGGTGCTGGGGGCTCACCTGGCGGGGCTGGCAAGAGAGTTGCGACGGCTGGGCCCCCCCGGGGAGGGGTCTGAGGCCCAAAGGGGTCTGCGATCAGGGCTGCCGGATGGAGCCCTGGGGGGTGAGGGGCGTCCAGCCCCACTCAAAGGAGGTTTTGGGGGGGGGAAACCTGTGGGGAAGGGAACACAGGGTGTGGAAATGAGGGAGGCCCCTCCTCCTGGCTGCGGCCTGCACGGCACACAGGCACTCACCGTTCTCCAAGCCAGGCAGCTCACAGAGGGACCCGTTCTCATCTTGGGGGGCAGGGGGGAAACAGGGAATAAAAACATATTAAAAAATCAAATAAAACATAAATAAATAAAAGAATTACATTTTCTCAAAACTCCTTCTTGACTCCCCCCCCCTCCCCCCAATGATTCTCGTGTCCACCCCAATGACCTCAGATCACCACCTCCTCCCAGAACCCCCTCAACACCCACTGCAGGCCCCCATCGTTGCCCCCAAGACCCCTCCAGCTGCCTCCATGCCCCATCATTGCCCCCAGGACCCCCCCCCACTGCCTCTAAGACCCCCCCCCCACTGCCTTCAGAGCTCCATCGCTGCTTCCAGAACTGCTCCCATTGCCCTCAAGACCCCTCCTATTTTCCCCAGGACCCCCCCCATCACTTCCAGAACCGCTCCCATTGCCCCCAAAACCCCATGATTGCTTCCAGGACCCCTCCCATTTTCCCCAGGATCCCTCCCACTGCCCCCAAGACCCCTCCCATCGCCCCCAGGCCCCCATCGTTGCCCCCAAGACCCCTCCCATCGCCCCCAGGCCCCCATCGTTGCCCCCAACACCCCTCCCATCGCCCCCAGGCCCCCATCGTTGCCCCCAGGCCCCCATCGTTGCCCCCAGGTCCCCTCCTATTTTCCCTAGGACCTCCCCACTGCCCCCAGGACCCCTCTCAGCTCCCTCCCCAGCTCACCCAGCTGTGCCCGGAGCTGTCGCAGCCTTTGGGCCGCCTCGGCCTGCAGTCGCTGTCGACGCCGTCGCTGTTCCGGGGGAAGCCCCGGGGCGGATGCCAGACGCCGAGCAGCCTCCACCACCTGCAGCTGCACCGCCACCTCCCGCCGTGCCGCCCGAGCCGCCTGCGGGACGGGAACGGGACTTTAAGCG
Source organism: Meleagris gallopavo (assembly GCF_905368555.1). Classification (NCBI taxonomy): domain Eukaryota; kingdom Metazoa; phylum Chordata; class Aves; order Galliformes; family Phasianidae; genus Meleagris; species Meleagris gallopavo. The sequence continues at coordinate 16,653 of NW_028147034.1, forward strand.
GCTTCGAAACGCTCGAGATCACCGGCGGGGTGAGGGCGGCCGCTGGGGGCCGCCATTGCAGTCCGCGGGCGCCGCCATATGACGTCACTTTACAGCGCCCCCCATCGAGCACTGAGGACGCCGCTGAGCCCCGAGCGCCGCCCGCAGCGCGATGGCGCCCCCTAGAGGACTGGCGGCGATGGGACATCGCAGCGGCGGCGGAACGCGGCGCTACCGGGAGCGGCTGCTGCCGTGTGGCATACGGGGGTCTGGGGACCACCAAAAGGGGCTGTGGGCGCCCAGTGGATCCCAACGTGGTCTCCCCAAGGAACGAGGACATTTTATGCTACATTTAGTGCGCCCTCAACCTGACAAAATCTGCCCTCAAACCCCCGTTCTGCCTCCCAACCTGTTTCACCCCCTATTTCCACTCTTATCCCGGGCCACAGTGTCCCCTCCTGGACCCCCATCGGGCCACTTCGAACCCCAAGCTTACCTCGGTGAGGGGGCCTCGCGGGGGGGCTGCAGACCGGCGCCGCGGGGGGGGCTGGGGTCTTTCTCCAGGTTCCAAGGGATACTCGGGGGGTAGCTTCCCTGTCAGCTCCTGTGGGGGGGGGGGGGCTTCGGGAGGCAGCAAGGAGGGAGTCGGAGCTTGGGAGGGTGTGGGGGGACATAGGGATGGGCTGGAGAAGGCTTCTGAGAGCTTCAGTTGGGGAGGGGAGACTTAGAAAGTGGGGGGGGAAGGGGGAGTTGCCGTTCCAGGGGAGGAATTATAAGAGTTTGGGGGGAGACGAAATTGGAGAACTCTAAGGATCCTGAGTGGGTCTCCAAAGGGGCTCTGAGGTGATGGAAGACAATGAGGAAAATCCCTAGGGGGGATAGAGGGGACTTTAAGGGGAGCGGGAGGTAATGGGAGGATTCTGAGGGGGGGTAGATCTCTGAGCGTCATGGAGGTCTCAGAAATGGCTCTGAAGTGGGTTGGAGGGCAATCGGTGGGGCAGTTTGGGGGGTGACAGGGAGAGGGATGAGAAGGACTCTGAGGATCCCCGTGGGCTCTGAGGGGTGTGGGGGCAAAAGAAAGGTCCGGGGGGGGCTCCATAAGGATCTATGGGGGCAGGGTGCCCCCCCGGGCGCCCCGGGTGGTCGAGGGGGGGAGCCCCGGGGTCAGAGGTCGTGGTGAGGGACCGAGGTCAGCGATCGGGGGTGACTCACGGCCTCCTGCAGGCAAAGCCTCCGCAGCTCCCGCAGCCGCAGCCCCAGCGCCTGGCGCAAACCCCGCTGCCGCTCCCGCAGCTCTTGCAGCCGCCCCGGGGGGGGCCCTGAACGGAGGGAGGGGGGGAAGAACGCAGGTCAAAGGGCACCGGGGGAGGAGGGAAGGGGGCGCGAGGTCGGGGCCCGGCCCTACCTGCGGGGCTGTGAGTGCCCGGCGGCAGGATGTGGCCCCTCAGCTCCATGCGGCCGCGGAGCCCTCAGCCATGGGAGGGCGAGGGGGGGGGAAACGGGAACGGCGCCGGGGGGGAGCGGAGAGGGCGGGGGCCGAGCGCCCACTCCCCCCTCACCTCCGCCCGGCCCCGGCTTCCGGCCCTGCCTCTTCCGCTTCCGGCTCCGTCGCTTCCGGTTCCCTCCGGAACTTCCGGTCTCAGGCCTTTCCTTGTGATGCCGCTTCCGGTCAGCCTCCACTTCCTGTCCCAGCCCAGCAGCCCCCCGACGGGGTCCTGGGACCACCCCCCCCTCCGGCCCCATAGAGACGCTGCGAGCCCCATAGCAGCTGTCTGTAAGCCCTCTCGGCCCTAAAGCAGCCCCACAGCAGCGTCCCGAGCCCCGCGCCAGGCCCACAGCAGCGACAGCAGCCACATTGGAGGCCTGCGGGACCCCCCCGGTCCTCCAGGAGCCCCCCCAGCACCGCATCAACGCCCCCAGCCCTACAGAACGCCAGCAGCCCCGTAGGAAACCCGCAGGTCCTCGACGCTCCGTCCCCGAAGGAGCTTCCCGCTCATCTTTCAGACACCCAGGGAGGTTTTTTTTTGGGGGGGGGGGGACCATGTCCCGCGGAGCAGCTGAAGGGACCCCTGTGCCTCCCCCGGGCCGACCCACGGTGTACGTGCTGCTGGAGGGGCCGCGGGCCCCCGACAGTCTGCAGGTGGTGAGGTAAGGGGGTGCGTGCTATTGGGGGGAGGTCAGGGCTCAGAGATACGGGGGGGAGTCGAGGAGGGGGGGATCCTGGGGGGGGGGGGTCTCGGGGATATGGGGGGGCGGTAAGCGCTGTGCTTCTTTTGTGGGCCGGGGGGGGGGCTGTGGGAGCAGCAATGGGGGGCAATTTGTCCATCATCCAGCGTCAGCTCCGTGCTGCCCGAATCCGGCATCGTGGCCGACATCGAGTGGGACCCAGCCGGAGGTGGAGGAGGTGCAGACAACGGGAAAGCAGCCCCCGGTGAACCCCCACCTGGGGACCCCCCCGGTCCTTTCTACAGCCTGAAGAGCCAACCGCTGCCCCACAGGTAAAAAGAAAACAAAGCAAACAAACAAACAAGAAAACACCCAACAATCCCCCCCACCCTGTATTTCTATGGCACCCTGCAGCCCCCCATTAACTCCCCTCGTGCCCCAGCACGGCTGCGGCCCCCCCGGCTCCTCCCTCTTCACGGGTGCTGCTGCGACAGCAGCTGATGCGGGCACAGGCACAGGAGCAAGAGCGCAGAGAAAGAGGTGGGGGAGGCCCCCCCGGTCCCTCTGCACCCCCCCAGGCCCCCGGCCCATCACCTGCCATAGCCGTTGGAGCCCCCCCGCAGCGGGCACCGCCACCTCACGTGCCCCCCGAGGTGCTGAAGGTGAGGAGGGAGCACCGTGGGTCGGGGGGGGGAGATTGGGGAGGTGTGTGTGTGTGCGGGGGGGGGAAGCATTGTGAGATCTGGAGGAGCTGGGAGATACGAGGGGTGTCTTGGAGCATTGTGGGATGAGGGAGTTGGGGGTCTTGGGGAGATCTTGGGGCGTTGTGGGGTGGAGAAAGGCGGGGTTGTGTTTGGAGGACGGGATTCCCGGTGTATTTGGGTTGGACTGGGGGCGTGGGGCGGGGAGTAGGGCTGGTGTTGGCAAGGATCCATACGTGTTTTGGGATGGGAGGGATTGGAGGAGGGGGGGCTGCAGGTCTTTGGGGGACTCCAGAGATGTTTTTCTCCCCCCCACCCCCACAGGTTCAGACCCACCTGGAGAATCCCACGCGTTACCACATCCGTGCAGCGCAGCGGCAGCAGCTGCGGCAATACCTGAGCTCAGCCCGCGGCCGCAGCTCACCCAGCCCACCCGCACCCCCCCCCACAGCCCCCCCCGCCGCCGCTGCGCCCCCCCATAGCCCCATGGCACTGCTGCACATCGGGGCGGGCTCCGAAAAGGAGGTGGGTGCCGTTTTATGGTGCTGTGGGGGGAGGGAGCGGCGGGGGAGGAAAGTGAACCAAGAGATCGTGCTCCAAGTTTTAGGGGTTCTGATGGTTTTTGGAGCATTTTGGGAATGTGAGGAATCGCTCGTTCCTGCTTCCCCCCCAACAGATTGATGACGTCATCGATGAGATCATCAGCCTGGAGTCCAGCTACGATGAGCTGCTCAGCTTCGGTCCCACCGACAGCGCCGCGCTGCCCAGCACGGTATGGCGGCGCTGCCCCTTTAAGGCTGCAGGGGGTGGGGCCTGTTGCAAGCCACGCCCCCTTCCCCATTCACACCCGCGCGTGTGGGCGTGGCTTGAAGCGTGGGCGTGGCCAATGCGGCTCGCTGACCACGCCCCCTGACAGATGCCCGCCCCTGCGCCCCTCCTGGAGGTCTTCAGCCCCCCCACGGCGGGCAGCAGCTCCTGTCCTGCCGAGCTGCCCTGCGTCAAGGCTGAGCTCTCTGGTATTGGGGAGGGTCTTAAGGAGGGGGGGCGTGGGGTGTTCTGGGGGGTTGGAAGGGTCTCGGGGGTGGGTGTCGTAAAGGGGTGAGTCTGGGTGGTCCCACAGAGGGGTCTGGGGGAATGGAGGAGGGTCCCTGTGAGGGCTGGAAGAGGTTTGGGGGTGGGAGGGGTCCTTTTGGGGTTGGGAGGAGTGCAGGTGGAGGTGCTGTGGTGTGTGTGTGAGGATGTGGGGCGTCCTGTAGTGTTTGGGAGGGTCTGGTGGGGTGAAGGATTTCTTTGGGTTGTGGGATGGGGGGGTTTCTGTGGGGCAGTGGGGGGGGGGGGTGATCCTGATGGCTCTCTGCTCCCCCTCACCCAGAAACAGAGGCGAAGGCGCTGCTGAAGGAGCGTCAGAAGAAGGACAACCACAACCTGAGTGAGATGAGGGGCTGCCAGTTTGTGGGGGGGGAGGGGGGGTCTCCCTGTGTGCCTGGGGGTCTCCGTGTCGGTCTGGGAGTGCCGCTGACCCCCAGCCCTTCCCAATATCCCGCAGTTGAGCGGCGCCGACGTTTCAACATCAACGACCGCATCAAAGAGCTGGGGACCCTCATCCCCAAATCCAACGACCCGTGAGTGCAGCCCGCCTCATTTCCGGGGTCCGCCGTCGCCCTTTACACCTCAATAAGTTTTGTTTTGTTTTTTTTCCTCGATGGGGGGGCTGCAGGGAGATGCGTTGGAACAAAGGCACCATCCTGAAAGCGTCGGTGGATTACATCCGTAAGCTGCAGAAGGAGACGCAGCGCTCCCGGGAGCTGGAGCTGCACCAGCAGCGCCTGGAGGAGGCGAACCGCAGCCTGCAGCTGCGTGTGCAGGTGGGGGGACGTGGGGGTGGGGTGTGGGTGGGTGGGGAGGGGGGGGGTCTCTGTGTGGGGTTTGGGAGTCGATATGGGGTGTGGAGGGGGACAGGGTGGGTTTTGAGAAGGTTACTGTGTGCGGTGGGGGAGTTTATATAGAGGTGGGGGGGGTCTTTCGGTGAGGGTCTTGTGGGGGTCTCTATGAGGTTGAGGGGCTCCCTATGGGATGAGTGGGTTGCGATGGGGCTGTGGGTTCGATATGAGTCTTGAGAGAGTCGCCGAGGGGTTGGGAGGGGGCTTTTTTTATGGGGTTAGGGGGCTTCGGTGGGTCTGAGAACGGTATTTTGGGGATGGAAAAAATCACCGTGGGTGAAAAGGTGTTGGGATGCCTTACGGGGCTGGCAGGGGGCTCTATGGGGTTGCACTGCTCACCGCCTCCCCTCCAGGAGCTGGAGCTGCAGGCGCAGCTGCACGGCCTCCCCCTGAGCCCCCCCACGGCAGCACCACTGCCAGAGGCGGGGGGGTCCGAGGAGGAGACCCCCGTTGCCCCCCCTTTCCCCCCCCCGGCCCCGCAGTGCCTGCTGGACCTGGCGCTGCCCCACGACCTGGAGCTGCCGCTGGGGCTGGGGGTGGTCGGTGGGGGGGGCCTGGATGATCTCCTGATGGATGAGGGCGGGGGGCTTGAGGCCTTGGGCCCCCCCGGGACCCTCGTGGCCTCTCCCGGGCCCTCCTGCACCTCCAGCCCCCGCAGCAGCCTTAGCATGGAGGACGACCCCTGAGCCCTCGCGTGGCCCCTTCCACCTCCGTCCTTCGGTGGGATTTGTGAGCTGTCTCTTTAAGACGAAAAAAGTCTTTTAAGGGTGTGTGTCCCTTTAAGGTGGCATCGCCGCTTTAAGGCGGTAGGCCCCACCCGCCGTGGCCCCGCCTCTCCCTGGCTCCTCCCCTGGGGGCGGGCCCTCAGGCGCAAAGCCCCGCCCTCTCGCCCTGCCTCGCTTAAAGGGGCCGCTTCCCGTTTGTTTTTTTTCCCCCTCAATTTTTTACGGAAATCTTAAAAAAAAAAAAAAAGTGGCGGAAATAAACATTTATTAACGAAACGGCGCCTGGTTTTCACAGGGGTCCCGTAAACGTAGGAGCGCGAGTTACATAGAAATATAGGTGCGGAAAAACTGCAAAATTCTACGGAGTTGGGCAAACTCCTCCGTGGAGGACCGCCGCGCAGCCCCTCCTTTCCGCAGCCCTCCCGGGCTGCCTCTCTGCTCTCCAAACTCTATGGTTCTGGCGTCACTTCCGCTTACGCCTCCGGAGGAGAGGAAGTGCGGGGGAGAACGTAAGATGGCGCAGGCGCTGTCGGCGGAGGAGTTCGAGCGGATGCAGGTGGGGGCCGGGGGGGTCCTGGGTCGGTCCGGGGCGGCCATGGGGACGGCTGTGACCCCCCCCTTCCTACCGACCCTCCCCTCAAGGCCCAATTGCTGGAGCTGCGCACGGAGAATTATCGCCTGTCGGACCAACTGCGGCGGAGCGGCACCGGTAAAGGGGCGGCGGGGGCGGCCGGGGGGGTCCTGAGGGGCTCGGGGGGGGGTCTGAGATACTGAACCCCCCCGCCCCAACCGCCCCCCTCCCCCCCATCGCAGAACTTGCGGGCCTGCGACAGAAAGTGCAGACGTTGGATAAGGATCTGGCCAAAGCCAATAAGGTGGGAACCCTCCCCCCCCCCCCACAGCTGTAGGACCGCGACCCCCCCCCGCCCCTACCGGGACGTCCCGGGGGTCTTCACCACGCCTTATTTACTTATTTCTATTCCCTCTTGTTGCTTTTTAGGCTCTCAGTAAGAGTAAGAAGGCTCAGGTGAGTGAGGGCGGTGAGTGGAGATGGGTGGTGGTTGGGGGGGGGGAGGGGAGTGGAGGCCACGTTTCTTTATGGAGATCTCGTTTATTTGAGGGGGGGTCTTTTTTGTGGTAATATCTGCATTCGGGGTGTTTTTGAGCTGTTCCCTTTTTGTTGGGGTTTTGTGGGAGTCTGGTTTTGCAAGCATGGTTTTCATTCAAGGAGAAGTTTTAAGGGGAGGGGGGGGGGGAGTCTTGGGTTTTAATTGGGGAGGGGGGGTTCTGGGTTTTAATGGGGGGGGGGGGGTTCCTGGGTCTGTTGTTGGAGAAGGGAGGTTTCCCTCAGGGAGCTTTTGGGGCAGCTTTTCAGCTTCAAGGTTGTGTGCGAGGGGTTCCTTATGAGGCTGCTCAGGGGACCCCTCAGTTTTCTCTTTTCTTTTATGAGGTGAGGGGGGGGGGAAAGGGATCGCTCAGTTGGGGGGAGGGGATACGAGTCGGGGGGCCCCCCCGGGGTCGGTGCTGCCATGGCAGGAGGTGGAGGCACTGCTGGGGGAGACGAGGATGCTGCAGGGGAAGCTGCAGAGCCAGGAGGACGATTTCCGCCTGCAGAACAGCACTTTGCTGCGGGAATTGGCCAAGGTGACCCCCCCTCTGCCCCCCCCAGAACCCTCCCCTGCCCTCCTCCCCCAGACCTGGGGGGTGGTTTGAAGGTTTCATTTAACGGGGGTGCTGTGGGGGTTCCAGCTGTGTGCGCAGATCGAGGGACTGGAAAAGGAGAACCAACGGCTGCGGGATGGGGGGGGTCCGGGACCTCCGCCCAGGGATCCTTTGGGTACTTCGGGACCCCCCCAGGATAGGGGTGATGGCGACGGGGGGGTCCTTCCAGCCCCCACGGAAGGTGAGTTGGGGGAGGTTCCAAGAGATTTGGGCAGGGGAGAGGATGTTTGCGGGGTGGGTTCTGGGTCTGATTTCCTTCCTGCAGCCCCCCAGGAGCCCCCCAAGGAGCTGCAGAGAGCAGAGGAGGGGGGGGCTGGAGGTGGGGACACCCCCAATGGGGACCCCCCAGCTTCTACCGCAGAGGTACGTTGGGTGGTGGGGGGTAGGGGGATGTCTGTAGGGGAACTGGGGGGCTGTGGGGAAGGATTTGAGAAGGGAGGAAAGGTTTGGGGGATTTGGGGAAAGTTTGGGGTGCGAATGGGTGAGGGAGAGGATGGAGACGGAGGTTGTGGGAGGAAGAATTGGGGACAAAGAGGAGTTTGCAGGGAGCAAAAAGGGAAGGAAGTGGGGGCTGGGGGGAACGTGGGGCTAAAATGGGGTTTGTTGGGAGGGGCTGTGGGTGTCTGAGTGGCTTTATCTTCATTTCCTCCCTTTTCCTCCCTCTCAGGAGGAGCTGACCCGATTGCAGGCAGAGGTGGCTGAGGTAAGGAAAAAGAGAGAAGTGTTTTGTTGGCATTGTGAGAGCTGAAAAGATTTCATTGAAGTCTTATAGGTGGTTTGTTTCCCTTGCAGCTGATGGACGAGCTGAGGAAAAAGGATGAGAGGTGAAGGGAGGGTGGCTGGGGGGGCACGGTGCCATTGGGTTGGGTTTGATTGAACCGTTTTTGTTTGTTTTCACCCAAGTTTGCAGCAGCTCCAGGCAGAAAAAGAGGCGCTGAGCAACACGCAGAGGTAGAAGTGAGCTGGGGGAGGGTCAGGGGTCCCAGAAAACCTTGGGACCCCGTCATCTCTCCCTCCTCCCTCAACCTGGACCACCCCCAGGGCAGAGGCAGAGCAGGAAATTCAGGAGCTGCAGGAGCAGAAGAGGCGGCTGCAAGAAGAGCTGGAGGCTGCGGCACAGGTTGGGGGTCCTGGGGAGGGGTTGGGAGGCTCCATAAGGGCTCTGGGTGGCCTCGCAGTCCCTATAGGATTTTTTTTGGGGTGGGGGCAGGTGGAGAAGGGGCTGCGGGAGCAGAGTGAGGAGCTCAGCCGGGAGCTGCAGGAGGTGCAGAGTCGACACGATGCCCTTCAGGCTCAGCTCCAGGTGGGGCCAAGGGGGTTTTGGGGAGGTTCGAGGGGGTCCTGAGTGCTCCATGTCCCATCCTTGGGATCCCTGGGGGGTTGGATCTGGGGTTTCCTGTGGTGAATTTGGGGTCTCCACCCTCTGCTGCCCCATAGGAGCGCTCCCAGGAGCAGGAGGAGCTGCGGCAGCGCTTGGAAGCAGCTGAGAGCACACAGGGGGACACAGAGCAGCGCCTGCGGCAGGCACAGGTCAGATCTCCCACCCCAAAACCTCATCTTTTCCACCCCAAATTCTTTCTCTGTGCCCCGACTTCTTCATCCCCCGCTCCAAATTCTCATTTCCAACCCCTGTGTTTTCGAGTTCTTTTTTCATGCCCTTAAACTTCGCTCCCCCTGCCCCAAAATCCTCGCCCCGAAACCACCACGCGTCCCAGCTATACCCCCAAATCCTCACTGCCCGCCCCCAAATCCTCACTGCCCGCCCCCAAACCCTTTAATGATCATTTCCAATTCCTGTCCCCGCCGCAGGAGCTGCTGGAGCTGCAGGCACAGGAGCACATGGCAGCCACCCGCGCCCACCGGGAGCAGCACCGGGCAGAGCTGGAGGTGGGAGCTGCGGGACGCTGTGGGGTGGGGGGTGGGAAGCAGTGCTGTAGAGCCTCAGAACGACTCGGTAGGATGCTGTAGTTGACCTCGCATGAGCCCTGCGGCGGCCCTATAGGAGCTCTGCTGTCCCCAGGGCCGTGTTGGGGAGCTGCGGGCGTTGCTGGGGGATGCAGAGCGGCAGCGGGAGCTGCAGGAGGCCGAGGGCCGGGCGCTGCGCCAGGTGCAGTACTGTTTGTCCCTCGTCCCTAAAAAGAATCCCTCTTCTCCTTCCCAGGACCCCACTGTGTTGTCTGGAGATCCTGAAATCCAACCCAGAACCCCAACATCCCACCCAGGATCCCCAAATCTTTCACAAGGACACCGATTTATTTCTCTCCCTAGTTTTTTGTCTTGGGGACCCCAAAATCTTACCCTGGAGAATTAATTACTGTGTCCCCCAGAGTTGCTGTGTTCGCAGCAACACCCCGCTATCGACCCAAACACCCCAGTATTGGCCCTAAATTCCCTCCTGCAGACCCCAACCCCCTTCTGCCCACCCCCCAGGAACTGAAAGACGTCCGGGACGGGCAGCGCATCCTGGAGAAGAAGGGCAGCGCGGCGGTGAGCCCCAAGGCTGGGTGTGAGGGGTGGGGGGATGTGGGTGGGAGGAAGGCGGGGGCGGGGGGGTGACGGGCTGCCCCCCATCTGTTTTCCCCCCCCCACACCCTTTCCCACAGCTGAAGGATCTGAAACGCCAACTGCAGTTGGAACGGAGGCGTGCTGACCGCCTGCAGGAGAGGCTGCAGGAGCTGCTGACCCCAACCCGCATCCGCTCTGGTCAGAGTTGGGGGGAGATGAGGGGGAAAGGGAAGCCCCCAAGGGGGGCACACAGCCTATAGGAAGGGGTGCTGCATTGTGTGTCCCCTGCTCTCATTGTCTTTTCTTTGTCCACTTCTCCCACCCGTCCCGTTTCAGGGCTGGAGGAGTTGGGGCTGGAGAGCGGCTCCCCAGGGCGGGGGCCAGGGGGGGACAACAGCAGCGTTTCCTCATTGGGAGGGGAGAGCTCCGCCCCTGGCAGCACGAAGGTGGGTGGGGGCGACTACGAGATGGGCTTGGCCTGCAATTGGATGTGATTTTATGTAATTTCTCACTTCTCCGTTTCCCAGTCGGGGTCTGGCAGCCCCGGGGGGGGCAGTGGTGGAGGGGTGCCCGCAGGTGGGGGGCTGTCACCAGCGGAGGTGGCCGAGCTGTTCCAGCGTCTGGCCCAGAGTCAACAGGAGAGGTGGCTGCTGGAGGAGAAGGTGAGGAGCTGGGGTTAAGGGGGAGGAGGTGAGAGGGGGCTGAGGGGATGGAGGTAAGGGAGTGGAGGGCACTGAGGTCATTAGGGAGGAAAGATATGAGGAAGGGGATGGGGAAACTGGCAGGGGTAAGGGTGTGGGGGGGCAGAATTGGGGTGGGGGGATATGGTAGGGATGAGGAAGGGATGTGGGGTGATACTGGGATGGTTTTGGGGGGCAGTGGGGACAAGCAGAGGGGGCTGGGAAGGGATTCAGGTAATGGAATGGGACTGTGCTAAGGGGGGAGGGGGGAATTGGGGTCCCACCAGGTGGGGAGTAGGAGAACGGAGGAGTACTGGAAGGGGATTGGAGGCGCTGGGATAGAAGTGGGACAAACTGCGGGCAGGGGGGGAGAGACGAGGAGCATTGTGGGGGCACGGGGGGGAGGCACGGCGGGTGTTTGACCCCCTCACCCCCCTCCCAGGTGCGGCACTTGGAGGTGAGCAGCGCATCCATGGCGGAGGATCTGTGCCGGAAGAGCGCCATCATTGAAAGCTTCGTCAGGGACAGCCGGCTGGGTGAGCCCCCCACCCCCATATCCCCCCACCCCCATATCCCCCCCACAGGGCCGGGCACAGCCCCTCACCCCTCCCATCCCAGAGGCTGCAGGACCCCCCGTTGCCCCCCGGCGTGGGGCGGGGCCGGGGGAGGAGGGGCTGCGGGAGATGAACAAAAAACTGCAGAACCTCCTGGAGGAGCAGCTGACCAAAAACCTGCACATGAGCCAGGTGGGCGGGGTCTAAGGGTGGGCGGGGCCTACGGGTGGGTGGAGCTTTGGCCTTTCTGTGCCCTGTTGTGTGGCCTTATGGGCGTGGTCTCGCATCTTCAAGTGGGTTTGGTCTGTTGGGGGCGTGGCTTGTATTGACCCCGCCCCTCCTTTTTCCATCCCCAGGACCTGGAAATGCTCTCCCAGGAGCTGGCGCGGCTCCGCCATGAGAGAGCTCCGCCGTGAGTGACGGCCACGCCCCCAAATGGGAAGGATCAGCCGAAGCCCCGCCCGCTCCCCGCTGCTGTACAAAGTTCTGCTGCTCGGGCCCACCGCGGTGATGTGGCCGCTTTAAGGGGGCGTTGCCGTTTTGAGGGGGCGGAGCATGCGACCCCCGTTCCCCGCCTCAATAAAGTGCTCCAATCCGCTGCCGATGCGTCATTGGGGGCGGGGCTTGGAGGGCGGGGCGGTGTCCAATCCGCGCGCGCTTGCGCCGCGTTGCCATAGTGCCCTCCCTGTGACGTCACTTCCGGGCAGCAACCCGGATGTTGTTGCCGCCGCGGTGGCCGCAGGACGGGGACGCGCTCGGCGCGGCGCTCCGGATCGCCCCGAACTCCGCTCCACAGCCGCGGGGCCTGCGCCGTGACGTCAGCGCGGTGACGTATAACGCTTCTCCGTTCCCACCCGTCCGCCGGGCGGCGGCGGCCCTAAGGCCGCCTCCATGGCGGCCCCGGGGGGCGGGGCCTGCGGGGACGAGGAGTGCGAGGTAGTGCGCGTGCGCGTCCAGGTGAGGGCGGGGCTCGAGCCCGGGGCGGTCACGTGGGGGGAGGGGAAGCGGCACGTGAAGTTGGGGGGCGTCGGTCACGTGACGGCGCCGGGCAATGAGGGGCGAGCGCGGGAGCGACGAGGCGACGTCTCCACGGCAACGCGGCCCGGCGCGGTCTGAGGCGCCGCCGCCATTTTGTGCGCAGAAGACCGAAGGGCCGCAGCCGCCCGAGTTCCGCTCGTTTGCCGTGGACCCGCAGATCACCTCGCTGGACGTCCTGCAGCACATCCTGGCTCGCGCCTTCGACCTGCAGGGGTGAGCGCAGCCCTTTATCCTCCAGCTCAGCCCTGCGCCGGGCCGATGCCTGACGCGCTGTGCCCACAGGAGGAGGAACTTCGCCCTCAGCTTCGCAGCCCGCGACGCTCAGGGCCGGGAGAGCTTCGTGCCGCTGCTGAGCGATGGGGACCTGGCAGCCGCCTTCACAACTGCCCGGCCCGCCCTGCGCCTGCGCCTGGATGTGCGCCCGGCAGCTGACTGTGAGCAGGAGGAATGGGGGGGCTGGGGGTGCGTGGAGAGCCCCCAGGTTTGCGCTGACGCTGCCCCCCCACCCGCAGGCCCGCTGCTGGAGGACTGGGACATCATCAGCCCTCGAGAGGTGGCGGCTGCTGAGCCTTCTCTGCCCCCCGCGGCCGAGCGCCGCTCTCTGCTGGCCGCTGCTGTGCCCTTCACGCAGGCGCTGTGGGCGCAGGTGGGCTCCGCACCCCTCGGCTCCTTAACCCGCTCAGTTGCACCCCAGCTCCCTCCCAGCATCTCACTGTACCCCCCTGTTTATTGCCAGCACTTACGGTGTTTCTCTGCCCCTGTTCCCCACGTTCCCACTTCCTTTTTAACTTTCTCAGTAGTGCTTTATTAACTGTTGGTCCCCGTAGTGCTTTCAATGTCCTATCAAGGCTCCTGGTTTACTTCCAGTCCTTCTGTGTATTTCCAATTCCTCTCCCAGTTGCCCCACAGTCTTCTCCCATCGCCCCAGTCCCCCCAGTTCGCTCCTAATCCCTTTCTAGTGCCACAAACCTCTCTCAGCATCCCTGCAATCCCTCTCTAGTGCTCTGTCTCCCATTCTACTTCCCCCATTGCCACCCAGTTACACCCTGGCCCCTTTCTTTTGTCTATAGACCCGCTCCCCAACATCTCCCAGTCCCTCCCAGTGCCACCAGTTCCCCTTCTAGGTGGGCCGGACGTTGGCTCGGGCGCAGGCAGCTTTGGCCTGGTCCGACAGCACTTCCCAGACCCCCACCTCGCCGCCATCCACCCCCCCTCCACCTTGTGCCCCGCTGAGCGACGCCGACCTGCGCTCCTACCTGGGCCCCGGTGGGCGCCTGCTGCGGCCGCACGACCTCCGCCTGCACGTCTACCATGGCGGCGTGGAGCCCGGGCTGCGCAAGGTGGGCTCAGAGCTGTTTCACTCACCCCTTGTTGTCCCCAAATCTGAGTTCTTTTGCCCTAATTTCTCCTTGTTCCCTCCCCAGAAAGTGGTGTGGGCTCCAAGTTGTTTCACCTACTCCTTGTTGTCCCCAAATCTGTGTTCTTTTACCCCAATTCTTTGTTGTTGTTCCCCAAATGGTAGTGTGGGCTCAGAGCCTTCGCGCTCACCTCTTTTTGTCCCCAAACCCGCATTCTTTTGCCTCAGTTCTTTGTTGTTTTCTTCTCCAAAGCTGGTGTGGACTCAGAGCTGTCTCACCCACCCCTTGTTGTTTCCAAATCCGCATTATTTTGCCCTGATTATTTGTTGTTTCTTCCCCAAAAGGTGGTGTGGGCTCAGAGCCATCTCAGCCATCCTTTTTCGTCCCCAAATCCACGTTCTTTTGCCCCAGTTCTTTGTTGTTTTTTCCTTCAATAGCAGGGTGGGCTCAGAGCCGTCTCACCCACCTCTTTTCATCCCCAAATCCGCCTTCTTTTGCTCGAATTCCTCTTTGTTCCCTCCCCGAAGGTGGTGTGGCGTTACCTGCTGAACGTTTTCCCCGCCGGGCTGTCAGGACAGGAGCGCCTGGCCCACCTGCGACGCAAAGCCGACGAATACACGGCGCTGAAATCCCTGCTGGCCTCGCGGGCGGCCCCGGCAGAGCTGGCCTTGGTGGCAGCCGCCGTGCGCAAGGACGTGGTGCGCACCGACCGCGGCCACCCCTACTTCGGGGGTCCCGAGGAGGGGCACCCCCACCTGGCGGCGCTGCAGGCTCTGCTCACCACCTTCGCTTTGGGCCACCCGCGCCTCTCCTACTGCCAGGGAATGTCGGACGTGGCCGCGCCGCTGCTGGCCGTGCTGGACGACGAGGCCCAGGCCTTCCTCTGTTTCTGCTCCTTAATGCGGCGTTTGGGGCCGCGCTTCCGCCCTGGGGGCCGAGGTTTGGCCCGAGCTTTTTCCCACCTGAGGCGGTTGCTGCGTCGTGCGGATCCGCCCTTCTGGGCCTTCCTGGCCGCCCGCGGCGCCCACGATTTGCTCTTCTGTTACCGTTGGCTGCTGCTGGAGCTGAAGCGCGAGTTTGCCTTCGAGGACGCGCTGCGGGTGCTGGAGATCACCTGGAGTTCCCTGCCGCCCGCCCCACCGCCGCCCCCCGAGGGGATCCCGCTGCTGGGAGCGCCCCTGGGGGCACGCAGGGCACGGAGGGGGCTGCGGGAGAGGAGGGGGATGCGGCCTCGGCCTCCCCGGCGCCGGAGGGAGAAGCGGGGAGGGGGCGTCCAGGAGGGTCCCGGCAGCTCCGAGGACAAACTGAAGGCTGAGGGATCGGAGCCCGTCGTCTGTGGTTCCAACACATGCAAAAATGATGGACTGGAGGATCCCAAAATCAGTAGGGAATGTTTTGCTGTCCTGAAGAAGCTCGCAGATGTTTCCGCTCCAGAGGTTTGTGCCCAAGCCGACGTCTCTGGGAAGGCTCGTGAGAACAGCAAAGCGATCTCAGCAGATCTCAAGGGCTGCAGGGGAGGCGTTGGAGGCCCTGAGAGCCTCGAAGACATCGGCACAAAGAGCGGCTCTGAAGGTCTGAGCGTCTCCAAAGCGGCGCAGACCCCAAAGGAGGTCGGGGGGAACCCCAGTGAGGTCGGTGGCGACTGCAGGGAGATGAGCGGGGAGCTCAGAGGGGCCGGCAGGAGCTCCAGCATCCAAAAGGAAGTTTGTGAAGAGCCCAGAGAGGCTGGCGGGGATCTCAGCGATACCAAAGAGGTCGGCGAAGATCCCACGAAGGTTATCAAAGATGATAAAACTCCCAAAGAGGTCAGAGGGGACCCTAAAGGGATTGGTGAAGTCGCCAAATGGGTCGGCGAGGACCCCAGCGCTGCCAAAGAGTTTGGTGAAGACCCCAAAGAGGTCAGTAGTGACCCTGGAGAGGTCGGTGAAGACCCCAAAGAGGTCAGTGAAGGCACCACCATTGCTGGGGAGCCCGGCGAAGATCCCACAGAGGTACGTGACGACCCCACAGACCCACACAGCGACCCTGCGGCTGTGGATGCGAATCCCACCGTATTCAACACGGCCGCCGATGCCCCGGAGGATCCGTGGGCAGGAGGCTGGGCTTGGGAGGACTCGTGGTCCTCCTCTTCCTCCTCGTCCTCCTCCTCTTCCTCGGAGGAAGAAGAGGTGGGCGTGGAGGACGACGGGGCACCGCTGCCGCCGCCAGCAGAGCTGGGCCAGGGGAATCCCTTCCTGCTGTTCGTGTGCCTGGCCATGCTGCTGGAGCAGCGGGAGGCGGTGATGGCGCGGGCCGGGGACTACAACGAGGTCGCCATGCATTTCGACCGACTGGTCAGGAGGCATCAGCTGCCCCGCGTCCTGCGCAGGGCCAAGGGGCTCTTCGCCCGCTACCTGGAGGGCTGGGGGGGAGCGGCTCCGGGGAGCCCCACGCGTGGGTAGGGGGGACCCCATGGGGGAGTTGGCGGGTGAGGGGGGGGGGAACCCGACGGGGGTTGTAGGCTGAGGTGGGAGTGCTGAGTTGGTGTGGGACCCCATAAAGACCCCATGGGGGGTCTTTAGGTTAATATGGCAGCCTCGGATAGAGCTCGTGGGGAGCAACCCCGTATAGACCCTATGGGGAGCAACCCCGTATAGATCCTATTGGGGAGCTGGAGATGGAGGTGGGACCCCGTAAAGACGCCCATGGGGACTCATGAGGTTAATATGGCAACCCCATATAGACCCTATTGGGGAGCTGGAGATGAAGGTGGGACCCCATAAAGACCCCCATGGAGACTCATGAGGTTAATATGGCAACCCCATATAGGCCCTATGGGGAGCTGGAGATGAAGGTGGGACCCCTTAAAGACCCCCATAGGGACTCATGAGGTTAATATGGCAACCCCAGATAGACCCTATGGGGAGCTGGAGATGGAGGTGGGACCCCATAAAGACCCCCATGGAGACTCATGAGGTTAATATGGCAACCCCAGGTAGACCCTATTGGGGAGCTGGAGGTGGAGGTGGGACCCCATAAAGACCCCCATAGGGACTCATGAGGTTAATATGGCAACCCCAGATAGACCCTATGGGGAACTGGGACCCCATGGAGACCCCATGGAGATGCCTGGGTTCATATGGGGACCCTACAGAACCCCTGTGGATGCAGAGGCCCCCCAGCTCTCCCCACATCCCACGGAGTGGCCACAGAGCCCAGCGTAGCCCAGTGCCTCCCAGTACAAAGCACTACAGCGTCCCAGCTGGGAGCTGCCCTGAGTTGGACCAGTATGGACCAGTATGGACCAGTACTGCTTCCCAACTGGGATCACTGCACCAACATCCGCGCGGCCTTCGGCCCCCCAGCACGGATCAGCACAGACCAGTATGGCAGCTCAACTGGAACTCCGTCTGCGAGGCCTTGCATCATCCCAGTAAAGACCAGTACAGACCAGTACAGCGTCGTGCCCGGGATCTTCTCACCTGCGTGGCCTTGTGTCTTCCCAGTAAGGACCAGTACAGACCAGCTGGGCTTCCCAGCTGGGATCTCATCTGTGAGTTCTCCCAGTACGGACCAGTACACACCAGTTCCTGTCCCCAGGTGCCTTTTGTCCCGCCTTATTTATTGTCCCCCCCTCCCCCCGCTATGGGGCACCGATGGCACAAATAAAGCTGAGGCCTGGCAGCCGTGGGCTGTGGATTGCAGTGTGGACCAGAGGGCTCCTGTATGGACCGGGGGTGGGAAGGGGGCTTCAGCGTGAGACCCTCCCAGTACAAACTGGGGATGGTGGTTGGGATCCCGGTCTGTACAGGGAGGGGAAAGGAGCTCCAGTCCCATTACGGACTGGAAATGCCCCAGTATGGACTGGGAAGGGGTCGTGGTTGCTGATGTGGGATAAGAGGGGGAGGGGAGATGTGGGGGTCCCCGGGGGGAGAGGGGGCCGTTCTGCCACCCCCGCTCTGAGCCTCCCAGTTCCTCCCAGTCGCCCCAGTTCCCCTCCCAGGCCGGAGGTGACGTCCCCGCGGCCGCGGGGCTCGGGGTGCTTCCGGGTGGAAGAGGACCCAGCGAAGGCCCCAGGGGTGGAGAGGGTGCTGGGGGGGGGTCCCGGGAATTGGGGGGGTGCCACGATGAGCCGGGGGGGGCGGGGGGCTGCCCCAGCAGCTGAGAACGTTGGGTCGGAGCTGCTGCAACAGCAGGAAAACCTGCAACTGTTTGAGCTGCTGGGCCGGAAATGTGTGGTGAGGGGATGGGGGGCCCTGTGGGGTGTAGGGGGGGCCTTGGGGATCCCGTGGGGGGACTTATGGGGTGTGAGGAGTCCCAAGGGGGGGTCCGGTGGGGTTCTTGGATTCCAAGGGAGCTAAGAGGGTCCAGCGGTGCTGGGAGTGGGGGGGACTTAAGGGATCCTGGGGGGGCTGAGAGGGTCCTGGGGGGGGTAAGAGGGTCCCGGAGGGGGGGTTAGGGTTATTGGGGGGATGTTAATGGTGCTTACAGGTATGGGGGGGATCTCACATGGAAATCCTGGCTGGGACTTGTGGGTTTCTGGGGTTCTTTGTGGTGGTGGGATGGGGAGGGGGAGGGGGGTCCTATGCTCACTGGGGTGGGTCTGTGGGTTTCTGGGGTCCTTTGTGGTGGTGGGATGGGGATGGAGAGGGGGTCCTACGCTCACTGGGGGGGGGTCTGTGGGTTTTGGGGTCCTTTGTGGTGGTGGGATGGGGATGGGGATGAGGATGGGGAGGGGGTCCTACGCTCACTGGGAGGGGTCTGTGGGTTTCTGGGGTCCTTTGTGGTGGTGGGATGGGGATGGGGATGGGGAGGGGGTCCTACGCTCACTGGGGGGGGTCTGTGGGTTTCTGGGGTCCTTTGTGGTGGTGGGATGGAGATGGGGATGGGGAGGGGGTCCTATGCTCACTGGGAGGGGGTCTGTGGGTTTCTGGGGTTCTTTGTGGTGGTGGGATGGGGAGGGGAGGGGGTCCTACGCTCACTGGGGGGGGGTCTGTGGGTTTCTGGGGTCCTTTGTGGTGGTGGGATGGGGATGGGGATGAGGATGGGGAGGGGGTCCTACGCTCACTGGGGGGGGGTCTGTGGGTTTCTGGGGTCCTTTGTGGTGGTGGGATGGGGATGGGGATGGGGATGGGGAGGGGGTCCTATGCTCACTGGGAGGGGGTCTGTGGGTTTCTGGGGTTCTTTGTGGTGGTGGGATGGGGATGGGGAGGGGGTCCTATGCTCACTGGGGGGGGTCTGTGGGTTTCTGGGGTCCTTTGTGGTGGGATGGGGATGGGGAAGGGGTCCTATGCTCACTGGGGGGGGGTCTGTGGGTTTTGGGGTCCTTTGTGGTGGTGGGATGGGGATGGGGAGGGGGTCCTACGCTCACTGGGGGGGTCACTGGGGGTGTCTGTGGGATCCGCCATCCCCACTCATCCCTTCCTCAGACCCTGGCGACGGCCGTGGTGCAGCTGGTGCTGGCAGAGCCGGGGGGGGGCGCGGGGGGGTCCTGGGCCAAGCGGTGCTGCGGCGTCGCCTGCCTGGTGAGGGACAGCAGCCGGCGCTCCTACTTCATCCGTCTGTACGGGCTGAGGGTGAGTCGGGGGGGGGGGGGGTTGGGGAGGGGGGCACTCAGACCCTGTGCTGTGTGCGGGGCTGTCGCTATTTGGGGTGGGGTCTCATTTTGGGGCGCTGCGTCGTGGCGGCCGTTCCTGGGGCAGCGGAGGGAGGGAGGCCTATTTGTGGGGGGGGCTGAGGAGTGGGGGGTGTTTGTAGGGGGGCTGAGCTGCGGCTGTGCCCCCCACATCCCCCCCCCCCAGGCCGGGCGCCTGTTGTGGGAGCAGGAGCTGCAGGCACAGATGGGGTACGGAGCTGCAAGGCCCTTCTTCCACACCTTGAGCTGCGAGGTGAGGGGGCGGGGCTACGGGCGAGGGGCGGGGCTACGGGCAGGGGGCGGGGCTAGGAGGTGTGGGAGGCTAAGAGGATCTGGGTGGGGTTAAGGGGTTGTGGGCGGGGCTATGGGGTTGTAGGCGGGGCCGATGCCTTTTGGGCGGGGCTAAACATACGTGGGTGGGATGATATGGCTGTGGGCGGGGATAAGGAGGTGTGGGCGGTGCTAAGAGGACACGGGCGGGGGTTAAGGGGCTGTGGGCGGGGCCAAATCCTTGTGGGCGGGGCTAAACATATGGGGGCGATATGGCTGTGGGTGGGGCTAAGAGATATGGGAAGGGCTAAGATGATCTGGGCGGGGTTAAGGGGCTGTGGGCCGGACTTTGTGGTTGTGGGTGGGGCTAAGAGAACATGGGAGGGGTTAAATTTCTGTGGGCGGGGTTAAAGGGGTGTGGGCGGGACAAAGAGGTTATGGGCGGGGCCGAGGCCTTGTGGGTGGGCATAAACATATGTGGGTGGGGCAATATGGATGTGGGCGGGGCTAAGATGATATGGGCGGGGCTAATGGGGCTGTGGGCGGGGCTAACCGTGTATGGGCAGCGCTGCGGGCATGCAGGTGGTGCTAAAGGTGGGTGGGTGGGACTCAAGGCGTTAAGAGGTGGTCGGTGTGTGGGACCTGCTGGCTGTGGGAGGGGCTAAAGCGCAGGGGGCGGGGCCTCACAGGAGGGCCAGGCTGGACTGAACTTCGCGGACGAGGCTGAGGCGGCCGCCTTCGAGAAGCTGGTGCAGGAGAGGCTGCGGCGGCGCCAGCAGCGGGCAGGTGAGTAAATAGGGGGGGGGGATGCAGAGCCCCGGGGCTCCACCGCATTCTGCTCAACCCCTCTCCCTACAGAGACCCGGCAGCTCCCACCCCCGCCGCCTCCTGGTGATGGTGAGTCCCACCCCTCGTGTAGGCTGGGGAGCGGGGTTGGGGTGGGGGGCACAGGAGCATGGGAGGGGGGCACGGAGTGCACGCTGATCCCCTCCAATGCAGAGCGTCGTGGGAGCCTTCCCCGCCCTCCGCCGGCCCCTATGGACGGCAGTGGTGAGTGCCTGCCCCATAGCTTGGAGACTTCCTATCCCATAGGTTTTTTTACCCTTGAAGGGGCCCCCCAAACCCGCAAACCCCCTCTGCTACTCCTGCAGCGCCATCGTTGCCAGCTGTGCCCATCGCCAACCCTGACATCACAGCCTCCCGCTACCGAGGGCTGCCCGGCCCCACAGCAGGAAGCCCCACGGCGGGCAGTGAGCGCAAGAAGGGCCGCAAGAAAATCTCCAAGGCCGACATCGGAGCCCCGTCTGGCTTCAAGTGAGTACGGGGAGGGCGATGTGGGGCTGCTGGGATGATATGTGGACACGTGGAAGGGGGAAAACGTGGGGCTGGGGGAGATGTGAAGCACTTCTGAGTCCCCTCTGTCCCCCAGGCACGTCGGCCACATCGGTTGGGATCCCGCCAATGGCTTTGATGTATGTATGGGCTGTGTGTGTGTGTGGGGTGGGGGTTGTGAGGAACCCCTCACGTGGAGCACAGGGGTCCTAAAGGTCTGTGTGGGTGCAGACAGCAGCGCTGGACCCTGACCTGCGGGCTCTGTTCGCACGCGCTGGCATCAGTGAGGCGCAGCTGGCAGACGCTGAGACCTCGCGCCTCATCTACGACTTCATCGAGGGGCAGGGGGGGCTGCAGGCCGTCAAGGAGGAGATGCGGCGCCAGGGTGAGCCACGCGGAGCCCCCCCACAGAGCTCCATGGGGACACCGACGCCTACAGACCCACCCCGTGGGTGCCCACGACACCATTAACACCGCCATTGACGCCTCTCCTTGCAGGCCCGCAAGGCAGAGGTGGTACCCCACCTCCTCCTCCTCCTCCCTCCGGACCCCCACGGGCTCGCGGCGGGTCGCTGCCTCCCCCCCCACCGTCTGGGGGTCCTCCACCCCCTCCACGTGGGGGGCCCGGCCCGGCTTCCGCCCCTCGGCCCGTGGCTCCGCCCCCTCCGCGAGGCTCCGCCCCTCCGTCTGCCGCCGCCTCTGTGGCTCCGCCTCCTCCGCCCCCACCGCTGCCCCCCCCCAGCGGGAGCCCCTCCGTGGTGGGAGGCCCTCCTGGATCGCGGGGGGCACTCCTGGATCAGATCCGGCAGGGCGTGACGCTGAACAAGGTGGGGAGGGGCTGCGGTGCCCGGGGGTCGGCACGGGGGGGTGGGGGGGCCGTAATGCCCTGAGGGGCACAAAGGTGGAGGTGGGGGCACCCGGGCTTCGATTCCACGGCATCGGGCGATGCCCGGCCGTTGCAATGGGGTTGGTTGGGGTCCGGGTCTCTGCGGGCTCAGCTCTGACCAACCTCCCCTCCATCCCGCAGACCCCCGAAGCCCCCGAGGGCGGCGCTGGGGGGGGGGCGGCGGGAGGGCTGGTGGGCGCTCTGATGGATGTGATGCAGAAGCGGAGCCGCGTCATTCACTCCTCAGGTGAGACACTGAAATCCCACCTCCCCCCCTCCCCCCCAAATCACGGCGGTGCCCCCCCTGACTCCCACCGCCCCCCACAGACGAAGGAGAGGACGGCGACGAGGACGACGAGGACGAATGGGATGAATGACGGCTCCGCAGCGCCCCCTGGCGGCCGCAGCGCTTTGCGCCCTCCGCCCGATCCCCAATTGGAAATAAACGGCGGCGGATGAGCGATTAATTATCGCAGCAGTGCCCGTTAATGAGCTCTAGGAGGGATTGAGCGTCGTTAATTGGCGTAAGGAGGGTTCACGGCCTCAGCCCAGTTAATCGATGGATGATAGGTGTAAAGCTAATTAACAACAAGTGCTTATGAGCGGCAGTTAAAGGCGAAAGGCTCCCAGAATCCACCGCGCAGCCCCGAGGAACTCATTGAGGCTGCGGTGCGCGCAAAGAGCAGCGCGCGGCGGCATAAGAAAGGCGATCCCCGCTAAGGGCAGCGCTGCGGAGCGACAGAGCTCGGAAAATGGGGAGAAAAAGGCATTTTTAGGGGAAACTCCGGCCGCCGCAGGGGCCGACGGGGAAGATGTAAATTAGGCGGGCCAAAGAGCCAATCAGCGCGCGGTTGAGGAGGCGGGGGCGGTGAAAGAGGCGCGCTGCCTGTCGGGCGGAAACGGAAAAAAAAAAAAAAAAAAAAAAAAAAGAGCGCGCTGGGGGGGGGGGGCGGAAAGGAGGGAAAGAGGAAGGCGGCAAAAAAAAAAAAAAAAAAAAAGGAAAAAGATGGCGGAAAATTTAAAAGGTGAGCGCGCGGCACGGCGGGCGGGCGGCTCTTCCCGCGCTTTTCTCTGCGCGGAGCGCGCGGCGGCCGTTGGGGGGGGGGGGGGAGGGGCGGCCGCGCGGCTCGGCGCGGAACGTGTGGGGGTGGGGGGGGGGGAGGGGGGGAACAAGGTGGGCGACCCCCTTTTGCGACCCCCGTTCCCCAGGCTGTTCTGTTTGCTGCAAATCGACGTGGGCGCAGCTGCGGAAGATCTGCCGGGCGGAGCGGTTGCGGTGCGCGGCGCTCGGCGTCACCCGGCGGAACCTCGGGGAGTTCGAGGTGGAATATCTGTGCGACTACAAGCGAGTCGGGGTGAGCGCGGCGGGGGGGACGGGGGGGGTCCCCACCACTTGGGGGGGGGGTGTTGGGGGTCCCGGGAGCGGCGCTGTGACGCCCCGGTGCCCCCCGACGTGGCTGCGGGGGAGCCTGGATGGGCGGTGCGGGAGCTGGAGGGACGCGTGGGTCCAAAGCCCCCCTTCCGTCCCGGTGGGAAATAATAGGGGAACAGGGAGCTCAGAGCCCCCCCCGCTTCTTGCCCGGAATGAGTTGAAGCGGCGGCAGGAGGTGCTGTGAGCTGAATTGTGGCTTGGGATGGGTGATAGGGGACGTAGGAGGGCTGCTGTGACCTCGGAGCCTCTCCGGATTGAGGTGTGGGGATCCCAGGAGGGACACCGAGACCCCCAGTCTGCCCCCAGAATGGCTTTAGAGGTTCAAAGAGACACTGTGCCCTCAGATCCCCCCCCCAAAACTGGTTTATGGGGTCACCAGGTGCTGTGCTGCCCAATTATTCCGCAAAAATGGGTTATAAGGTTTCTTGGAGGGACGCTGAGACCCAAAACCCTCCCTCGGAATGGATTATAGAGGCCCCAGGATGGACACAGACCGTAGAACCCTCTGAAATTGGGTTGAAGGGACCCCAGGATTGGTGCTCTGACCCCTGATGTCCCCCCTAAATGGGTCATAGAGGCATCAGGGTGGATGCTGTGACCCTCAAACCCTCCCAGATTGGTTTATAGGGACCCCGGAAGGGACACTGCGGCCTTAAGTCGTCCCCAGTGTGAGCTATGGCAGCACCAGGATTTGTACCGTGACCCCAAACCCACACCAAAACTATGGGGGAACCAAAGAGGACGCTGGGAGCCCAAATCCGCACCGGAATGGGTTACAGGAATCCCAGGATGGACCCTCAGAAATGGGTTGCGAGGGCTCAGCGAAGGAGAACGTAAAGCCAGATTTACCCCCTGCCCGCTTCCCCCCTTCTCCCAGCTGGCTCATAGGGACCCCAGGAGGGACAGCGAGACCTCTATCAAATGGGAAACATCAATTATAGGGGTCCCGGGAGGGGGGAAGGGAAGGGGTGGGAGGGGGTGGGGGGTGACCCGAAGGGGCTCCCGTTGCCTGCACCCAAATCTGTGCCCACCCCCCCGCCCTTCTCCTCCTGCAGGGCGAGGAGTTCTACCTGGTGAAGTGGAGGGGTTACCCCGGCAGCGCCAACAGCTGGGAGCCCCGCAAGAACCTGCGCTGCAGGGGGCTGCTGAAACAGCTGCACCAGGACCTGGCGCGCGCCCCGGGGGGGCCGGTGAGACCCGGTCCCCGAGGTTTGCCCTCCCGCGCTTCCTCTTACCTGGTGCAGAAGGCGGAGCAGCGGCAGGCGCTGCGGCGCTGGGAGCAGCACCTGAACAACACCCGCAGCCACCGCGGCCGCATCGCCGTGGAAAACGAGGTGGACTTGCACGGCCCACCCCGGGACTTCGTCTACATCAACGAGTACAAAGTGGGGGCCGGTGTCCAACTGACCCCCGTGGCCGTGGGTTGCGAGTGTAGCAATTGCTTGGCTGAGGCTGCGGGAGGCTGCTGCCCCGGAGCCTCGCACAACAAGTTTGCCTACAACGAGGCTGGGCAGGTGCGCATCCGGGCCGGGCTGCCCATCTACGAATGCAACTCGAGGTGCCGCTGCGGCTCCGATTGCCCCAACCGAGTGGTGCAGAAGGGGATCCGCTACGACCTCTGCATCTTCCGCACGGGCAACGGGCGCGGCTGGGGCGTCCGCACCTTGGAACGCATCCGCAAGAACAGCTTCGTGATGGAGTACGTGGGGGAGGTGAGCGCGGGGCGGGGGGAGGGGCTGCGGGGATGGGGCTGCACTGCGTTCGCCATCGCGGAATGGTTGGGTTGAAACCCAAGGATCGCTGAACTCCAACCCCCCCTTCCCCCCCCTGCATGCGGGGCCACCAACCTCCACATCTCACGGCGGCCCAGGGCCCCATCCAGCCTGGCCCCGGACACCTCCAGGGATGGACGGGGATCCGCAGCCTCTCCGGGCAGCTGTTGGGCAGCTCACCGCTCTCCCAGCAAAGAGCTTCCCCTCAATCTGCCCTCCTCCAACTTCCAACCGTTCCCCCTCGTCCTGCTGTCACCTCCCCTTCCCAAGGGTCGGTTCCCCTCCTGGCTGCGGGCTCCCTTTGGGCACTGAAGCCTTTCCTCCACGCTCCCTCAGCCCGTCTTTGTAGCGGAGGGGCTGCAGCCCCCCGCTCGTCTTTGTGGCTCCTCTGGACCCTCTCCCCCAGCTCTCTGTCTTCCTTACACCGGGGACCCCAGCCCCGGTCGCGGCGCTGCAGATGTGGCCTCACAAGAGCGGAGCAGTGAGGGACGACCACCTCCCTGTCCCTGCTGCCACCCCTCTGCTGCTGGAGCCCAGGATCCCGTTTGCTTTCCGAGCTGCAGGCGCACGCTGCTGCCTGACGTTCGGTTTTTCACCCAGCGGGAGCCCCAGGTCCCTCTTTGCAGGGCTGCTCCTCCTCTATCAGTGCCTGGGATTCACCACCGGTGGTGGTGTGAGGGTGGTGGTGTGAGGGTGGTGGTGTGAGGGTGGTGGTGTGAGGGTGGTGGTGGTGGTGCTGTGGTGGTGGTGGTGCTGTGATGGTGGTGGTGCTGTGATGGTGGTGGTGCTGTGATGGTGGTGGTGCTGTGGTGGTGGTGGTGGTGGTGACGTGATGGTGGTGGTGACGTGATGGTGGTGGTGACGTGGTGGTGGTGGTGCTGCTGCGGTGGTGGTGCTGCTGCGGTGGTGGTGCTGCTGCGGTGGTGGTGCTGCTGCGGTGGTGGTGCTGCTGCGGTGGTGGTGCTGCTGCGGTGGTGGTGCTGTGATGGTAGTGGTGTGGTGGTGTGATGGTGGTGGTGGTGCTGTGGGTGGTGTGATGGTGTGATGGTGTGGTGGTGGTGACGTGGTGGTGACGACGTGGTGACGACGTGGTGGTGGTGGTGGTGACGTGGTGGTGGTGGTGACGTGGTGGTGGTGGTGACGTGGTGGTGGTGGTGACGTGGTGGTGGTGGTGACGTGGTGGTGGTGGTGACGTGGTGACGATGGTGCGGTGGTGGTGTGGTGATGGTGGTGACGATGGTGCGGTGGTGGTGTGGTGATGGTGACGACGACGTGGTGGTGGTGACGACGACGTGGTGGTGGTGACGACGACGTGGTGGTGGTGACGACGACGTGGTGGTGGTGGTGACGACGACGTGGTGGTGGTGGTGACGACGACGTGGTGGTGGTGGTGACGACGACGTGGTGGTGGTGGTGACGACGACGTGGTGGTAGTGGTGACGACGACGTGGTGGTGGTGGTGATGTGGTGACGGTGGTGCGGTGGTGGTGTGGTGGTGGTGACGATGGTGCGGTGGTGGTGTGATGGTGGTGGTGGTGTGATGGTGGTGGTGGTGTGATGGTGGTGGTGGTGGTGACGACGACGTGGTGACGTGGTGGTGACGTGGTGGTGGTGGTGACGTGGTGACGATGGTGCGGTGGTGGTGACGATGGTGCGGTGGTGGTGTGACGGTGGTGGTGGTGTGACGGTGGTGCTGTGGTTGTGCTGCGGTGGTGGTGGTGGTGTGAGGGTGGTCTGGTGGTGTGATGGTGGTGGTGGTGGTGGTGGTGTGGTGATGTGATGGTGATGTTGTGGTGCTGCACCCCCTGCAGATCATCACCTCGGAGGAGGCGGAGCGCCGCGGGCAGGTGTACGACCGGCAGGGTGCCACGTACCTCTTTGACCTGGACTACGTGGAGGACGTCTACACCGTGGATGCCGCCCACTACGGCAACATCTCCCACTTCGTCAACCACAGCGTGAGTGGGGGGTGGATCCCCCCTACCCTGATTTGGGCTCCTGGGGTCGCCGGGGCTCCGTCTGACCCCTCCCCACCCCCGCAGTGCGACCCCAACCTGCAGGTCTACAACGTCTTCATTGAGAACCTGGACGAGCGCCTGCCCCGCATCGCCCTCTTCGCCACCCGCCCCATCCGGGCCGGCGAGGAGCTCACCTTCGACTACAACATGCACGGTGGGCACCCACAGCGAGGGCCAACCCCCACCCCCACACCCCCCACCCCGTGACACCGGGCCCGAAGTCACGCAGGGTCCCACGCCCCACCCCGGGACATGGGGGGAGGACATCCCGCAGCGTTCCGGGGTTGAGATGGGTGTCTGTGGGGGTCCCACGGTGCTCCGGGGTTGGCACGGGTCCTGTGATGCCCTGAGGTCCATCCCAGCCCCACGGCACAGCCTCCCACCCCACAGGGTCTGCCCCTGCCCCACGCTGCTGCCGTAAGGACTGCGGGGGAGGGGGAAGCTGGAGCCCATCCTTCTCTTACTGCCCTCCTTCTCCCCACAGTGGATCCGGTGGACGCAGAGAGCACCCGCATGGACTCCAACTTTGGACTGGCTGGGGGTGGCCTGAGCAGCTCCCCCCGTTCCCGGGGCCGCATCGAGTGCAAATGTGGGGCCGCTGCCTGCCGCAAGTACCTCTTCTGACCCCAAATTCACACCAGGGAGTTGCAAACACACGTGTTGAACGCAGCAGGGGGTCTGTGCCATACCATGAGAAGGGGGGGGGGGGCGAACGTAGATGGGGGGGGTCAGGTCACGCGTGCTGGCGGCGCCAGACGATGACGGTTCCGGCAGCGTCGCTGGAGGCCAGCAGGCTCTCGTCGCAGTTAAAGGCGACGGCCAGCACGGCGTGGCCGTGGCCCTGCAGGGTGTTGACCGTGGCACGGGCCGAGCGGCCCACGTCGAAGAAATGCACGCAGGCGTCCTCGCTGCCCGTCACTTGGGGGGTGGAGAAGGGGGGGAAATAAGGTTGGGGTCGGCCCCGTGGCTGTGCCCTCCCCTCTTATCGCCCGGTACGAACCCACGCAGGCGCCCTGGCGGAAGGACATCAGCGGGCAGAAGCAGCTGCGCAGCGGTTGCTCCCGGTGCCGCGTGGGGAAGCTGCGGCGTAGGCGCAGCCCCGGCGCTCCTGAGCCCTCCTCCTCCACCACGCTGCGCGGGGACAACGTCAGCCCCACGGGCCCGGCCCCACAGATCCCACACGTCTCCCCTCCCGGCCCCATAGGCTTCCCCAGCCCCGTTGGGACGCGCTGTCCCGGCCCCACCGGACGCCTCCCCGGCTTTGCTGGGACGTCCCTCCTCCTCCCTCCCCACAGCCAGGTCTCAGGAGGCGATTATTGCCCCCAAAGTGCCCCCCTACCGGAAGAGCAGCAGGCGGTCAGGGCAGGCGTTGACCAGCAGGGAGGGATCGGGGGCTTCGCGGCTGGCCCAGGCGCGAGCTGACAGCGAGGTGATGGATCCGCCCGCCTGCACCACCACGCGGGAGGCTTTGGTCAGGCGCCCTGAAGCGGAGGGTGGGGTGGGGGGGGGGGGGACGCGGTGAGAAGGGCTCCGCTCCGCCCCCACGGCGCTGCCTCACCGCGCCGCCCCACGTACCGGTGCCGGGGTCGCAGAGGAAGGACGAGATGGAGCCGCGGTCGTCACCGGCCCAGAGCACGCGGCCTGGGGCATCGAAGCACAGCGCCAGCACCCGGCCCGGCAGCCGCCCTGCGCCGCCGCGGGCTGCTTTCCCCGTGGAGATGTTGACCACCCGCACCATGTGCCGGGCACTGCCCACCTGGGGGACAAACCGGGGGGGGTGGGGATGTGGGAGGGGGTGATGTGACGGGGAAACAAGGACGGGACGCAGTATGGGGGATGGGACACAGGGATGCGACAGGCACAGGGGGATGGGGACAGTGCTGGGTCGCAGTGATGGGACGGAATGAAGTGACGTGGATGGGACGCTGTGATGGGGCACGGCGATAGGACACAGGGAGGGGAATGGGACATCAGGACATGGTGATGGATGGGATGTGGGGATGCAGCACTGGGTCACAGCGATGGGGTTGGGATGCTGTGAGGGGGCACAGCGACAGGACACAGGGAGGGGAATGGGACATCAGGACGCGGTGACAGACGGGATATGGGGACGCAGCACTGGGTCACAGCAGTGGGGTTGGGGTGCTGTGATGGGGCATGGCGATAGGACACAGGGAGGGGAACGGGACATCAGGACATGGTGACGGATGGGATGTGGGGACGAAGGACGCGGTGACGGACGGGATATGGGGACGCAGCACTGGGTCACAGTAATGGGGTTGGGGTGCTGCGATGGGGCACGGCGATAGGGAGGGGAACGGGACATCAGGACGTGGTGACAGACGGGATATGGGGATGCAGCACTGGGTCACAGCGATGGGGTTGGGGTGCTGTGAGGGGGCACGGCCATAGGACACAGGGAGGGGAATGGGACACCAGGATGCGGTGACAGACGGGATATGGGGATGCAGCACTGGGTCACAGCGATGGGGTTGGGGTGCTGTGATGGGGCACGGCAATAGGGAGGGGAATGGGACATCAGGACGTGGTGACGGATGGGATGTGGGGACGAAGGACGCGGTGACGGATGGGATATGGGGACGCAGCACTGGGTCACAGTAATGGGGTTGGGGTGCTGCGATGGGGCACGGCGATAGGGAGGGGAATGGGACATCAGGACATGGTGACGGATGGGATGTGGGGACGAAGGATGCGGTGACGGACGGGATGTGGGGACGCAGCACTGGGTCACAGTAATGGGGTTGGGGTGCTGCGATGGGGCACGGCGATAGGGAGGGGAATGGGACATCAGGACATGGTGACGGATGGGATATGGGACGCAGCACTGGGTCACAGTAATGGGGTTGGGGTGCTGCGATGGGGCACGGCGACAGGGAGGGGAACGGGACATCAGGACATGGTGACGGATGGGATATGGGACGCAGCACTGGGTCACAGCGATGGGGTTGGGGTGCTGCGATAGGACACGGTGAGGGGGACGGGACACACGGATGTGGTGACGGGGACAGCGTGGGGACGCAGCGCTGGGGCAGAGTGACGGGATGCAGCGACAGGTACGGGATGAGGTTGTGGGACACGCTGACAGCGACGGGTCGGGGCCAGGCGGTGGCGACGGCAGCACTCACCACGGTGAGGTTGTTGTTGAGCGGCTGGAAGGCGCAGCAGAGCAGCGCGGCGCCGTCGGGGTCGGGCACCCGGCGGATGCAGCGGCCGTCGTTGGGCGCCCAGAGACGCAGCGTCCCGTCCAGCGAGGCCGACACGAGGACGTCGTTGGAAAGCGACCAGGCAAAGTCCGCCACGCCGCCGTCGTGGCCCCGTAGCACCCGCAGCACCGCCGGCGGCCCCGGCGCCAGCCGACACACCGAGATGGTGCCGTCCAGAGAGCAGCAGGCAAGCAGGTGGCGGTCATCGTGGGCAAACTGCACCTTGGGCACTGCAAACAGCGTCAGCACCTCGCGCCCGCCAGCCCAGCGACCCCCAGATTCGTTCCCAACGTTCCCCGTTACCGGCGCTGTCTGTGTGCTGGTCGAAGACGTGGTAGACGCCGGCGAAGGCGTAGTTCTCACTCAGCGTTGTGTCTCCGGCCATGGCGCGGCTCGCCTCCGCCAGCGGTGTGGGCACGACGCCTGGGGGGCTGTGGGGTGGGCGTTGGTACTTGGACCCCCTCCCTCATCCCACCAGGAAAACAAACCAAACCTGAGCCTGTCCTGCAGAGCTCACCGCTCATCGGTGCTTCCCCGGGGGGCTCCAGGGTGGGAACTGCGGCTCAAGGATCTCCTGTGGCCACGGGGCGCACGTGGGTCCTCCTCGAAATCCTGGAGAGGAGAATTGGGGTGTGGGGGCTCCTGGGCTGCATGGAATGCTTCCAGGATAGGAGCTGAGAGCCCAGATTGCCTCCGGGTGGGTCATAGGGACTTCTGGATGCACAGTGACCTCAAATGCTCCCAAAGTGGGTTATAAGGATCCGAGGAAGGACAGTGCCATCCCAGATCCCATCAGATGGGTTATAGGGAAACCGGGAAGGACACTGGGACCTCAAAAGCCCCCCACATGAGTTACAGTGGCCCCAAAATAACGATGTGACTCCAGATCCTCCCCCAAAGTGCATTACAGACAGCATAGGAGGGATGCTGTGACCCCAAATACCCCCAGATGGCCTATAGGAGCCCAGGATGGATGCTGTGACCCCAAATACCCCCAGACGGCCTATAGGAACCCAGGATGGATGGTGTGACCCCAAATACCCCCCCCAGATGGGCTACAGGAACCCAGGACGGATGCTGTGACCCCAAATACCCCCAGACAGGCTATAGGAACCCAGGACGGATGCTGTGACCCCAAATACCCCCAGACAGGCTATAGGAACCCAGGACGGATGCTGTGACCCCAAATACCCCCAGACAGGCTATAGGAACCCAGGACGGATGCTGTGACCCCAAATACCCCCAGACGGGCTATAGGAACCCAGGATGGATGGTGTGACCCCAAATACCCCCCCAGACGGCCTATAGGAACCCAGGATGGATGCTGTGACCCCAAATACCCCCAGACGGGCTACAGGAACCCAGGATGGATGCTGTGACCTCACACTCCCCCTCCCAAATAATTTATAGAGACCCCCACAGAGTCACAGAGCTCCCAAACCCTCCCAGATGGGCTTTGGGGGGGTCCCAGGTCGGGTGCCGTGACCCCCAAGGTCACCCAGCCCCCCCTCAATCGCCCCCCGCACCTCCATACGGTCCAGCGTGGTTCTGCTCGCCCTCAGCGCGCTGCCGCTGTGCGCCCTGCAGCTGCCGGCCTCGGACAGCGCCCCGTAGCGCTGGGCCAGGAGCCGGGCCCGCAGCCGCAGGTACCACCGCCGGGTGCCGCCCTCCAGCGCCCCGCCCTGCGCGCGCTCCCGCAGCAGCTGGCTCCGGCGCCGCACGTACTGCGTGCGGAACTGCGGGCAGCGCGGGCTGCGGTAGGCCGCGTACCTGCGGGCGGGGGGCAGTCAGACCGCGCGCCGCCGCCGCCGCCGGGACCCCCGCTCGGAGCGACGCCGCCCGCCCGCCCGCCCGCCCGGCAGTCCGCTCCCCCGGGCCTCACCGCGCGTCCACCGCCAGCACCTGCTGCCACACGGCGGCCATGGCGGCGGCGGCCGCCCCCGGGGGCTGCCCGTCCCGCTCCACCGCTGCGCAGAGCCGCCGCTCGCGGCCGCCGCCGCCGCCTCAACGCCAAAATGGCGCAGCGCGTCGCCCCGGCGACGAAACGGGGGCGGGGCTTCGCCTCCCAGCCAATAGGAGCGGGGGAGTGAGGGAGGCGTGGCTAAACTGCGGGCTCTGAGGTAAGCGGCGAGGCGATTGGTTCCCGCCGTCCCGCCCATCCCAGTCGCGCTTTCTCGGTGCCCGCTGCGCCTCACTTTACGGCTTCTCGCCGCTCCTCCAACCTTTACGACAGAGGGCAGCACTTTGCGGCAGCGGGAATCGCGGCGCGGGCGGCGGGGTCTGTGGGGCGGTAGGGGGCAATGGGGGGCAGCGGAGAGCAGCGGGGGGCAATGGGGGCGGTGGAAGGAATCGGAGGTGCGATGAGGGGCGAATGGAGGGCAGTGGGAGGGAACTGTGGGAAACAGGGAGAAAATGGGGTGGTAACGGGGGCAGTTGGGGTCGATAGGGGTTAACTGGGGCCTATGAGGGGCAGTTTGGGTGCATTTGGGGTCACCTGGGTGGCAGTAGGGCTCTATGGGGTTTCTTGGGGGGCATTTGGGTCACCTGTGGGGCAGTGGGGGCACTTTGGGGTCACCTGGGGGGCATTTGGGGGTCACCTGGGAGGCAGTGGAGCTCTTTGGCGTCACCTGGGGGGCATTTAGAGTCACTTGTGGGGCAGTAGGGGCACTTTGGGGTCATCTGGGGGGCATTTGGGGTCACCTGTGGGGCAGTAGGGGCACTTTGGGCTCATCTGTGGGGCATTTGGGGTCACTTGGGGGGCAGTGGAGGCATTTTGGAGTCACCTGGGGGAGCAGTGGGGGTTGCAGTGGGAATTGCAGTGGTGCTCTTTGGGGTCACCTGTGGGGCACTTGGGGTCACCTTGGAGCAGTGGGGGCACTTTGGGGTCACTTGGGAGGCAGTGGGGGTGATCTGGATGGCAGTGGAGCTCTTTGGGGTCACTTGTGGGGCAGTTGGGGTCACTTGTGTGGCAGTGGGGGCACTTTGGGGTCACCTGTGGGGCAGTGGGGGCACTTGTGGGGTAGTAGAGGCACTTTGGGGTCACTTGTGGGGCACTTTGGGGTCACCTGTGGGGCAGTAGGGGCACTTTGGGGTCACCTGTGGGGCAGTAGGGGCACTTTGGGGTCACCTGTGGGGCATTTGGGATCACCTGTGGGGCAGTGGGGGCACTTTGAGGTCACTTGTGGGGCAGTGGGGGTCACTTGTGGGGCAGTGGGGGCACTTGTGGGGCAGTAGAGGCGCTTTGGGGTCACCTGGGGGGGATTTGGGGTCACCTGTGGGGCAGTGGGGGCACTTTGGGGTCACTTGGGAGGCAGTAGGGGTCACCTGTGGGGCAGTAGGGGTCACCTGTGGGGCAGTAGGGGCACTTTGGGGTCACCTGTGGGGCAGTGGGGGTCACCTGTGGGGCAGTAGGGGTCACCTGTGGGGCAGTGGGGACACTTGTGGGGCAGTAGAGGCGCTTTGGGGTCACCTGTAGGGCAGTAGGGGTCACCTGTGTGGCAGTGGGGGCACTTTGGGGTCACCTGTGGGGCAGTAGGGGTCACCTGTGGGGCAGTAGGGGTCACCTGTGGGGCAGTGGGGGCACTTTGGGGTCACCTGGGAGGCAGTAGGGGTCACCTGTGGGGCAGTAGGGGTCACCTGTGGGGCAGTGGGGGCACTTTGGGGTCACCTGTGAGGCAGTCGGGGCACTTGTGGGGCAGTAGAGGCACTTTGGGGTCACCTGTGGGGCAGTGGGGGCACTTGTAGGACAGTAGGGGCACTTTGGGGTCACCTGGGGGGGCAGCGTTTCCTTGCTGGGGGTTCAGCCTTTATCCCCCCAGCCCCACCATGGCGCGATGCCTCTGGCCGTGAGATGGCCGTTCCCCGCAGGGCCGCCGCTCTGCAGCCGCCTGGTGCTGGGCCTGGTGGGCACCTACAGCTGCCTGTGGACCCGTGAGTGCCCCACAACCTGGGAGCCTTCCCTACAATTCCTGGGCTGGGGGAACCTCACCGTTCTCCCCCCCCCCCCTTTAGGGTACCTGAACCGGCTGCGGGTGCACAACGCCGAGGTGCTGCACGAGTTGGTGGAGCGGCGGGGGCCGCGCACCCCCCTCCTCACCCTCTCCAATCATCAGTCCTGCATGGATGACCCACACCTATGGGGTGCGTGGGAGGCCTCACAGGGGTTGGGTTGGGGGTACGTGGGATGCTAAGGAGGTTCCCATGCAGTTGGCGGGGGCTTCAGGCATTAGGGTGGGCTTTTGGGGAGTGCTCAGGGGGTCCCCGTGGGTCTGGGGGCACCTCATTGTGCCCTTTTGCCACCTCCAGGCTCTCTGAAGCTTCGCCACGTTTGGAGCCTTCACAAAATGCGATGGTGAGGGGGAGATCCGGGGTGCGGTGGGGGATCCGTGGGGTTCCCCACCGCCCCCCCCCCCCTCACGCTGTGGACAACCCCAGGACCCCCACAGCCGCAGACATCTGCTTCACCCGAGAGCTGCACTCACGTTTCTTCAGCTTGGGACGCTGCGTCCCCGTGTGCCGCGGTGAGGGGTTGAACTGGGAGGAACTGGGAGGAACTGGAAGGGCTCAGTTCATCCTTTGGTGGTGGTGGGTCGGAATCTGATCTCTGCAGGGGACGGCGTCTACCAGCGTGGGATGGACTTCGTCCTGGAGAAACTCAATCAGGGAGATTGGGTGCACGTCTTCCCCGAGGGTATGGGGGGCACCGGGGGGGGGGCTCCTGGGGGCACTGGTCTTTATGGGGAGGGTGAGACCCAAAGAATCCCCTGCTAACGCCCTCCCTGTGCTATCTTTCCCATAGGCAAAGTAAACATGGGGCAGGAGTTCGTGCGCTTCAAGTGGGGTGAGACCCCCCCCTCCCCCCCCCCATGTGCCCATCACCCCCCTCTGTGCCCCACATCTTCCTCTCTGTACCTCACAGCTCCCCCCCCCCCCGTTCCTCACACAGGCATCGGGCGTCTCCTGGCTGAGTGCCGCCTGGACCCCATTGTCCTCCCCCTGTGGCACGGCGGTGAGTGCAGACCTGTTGGTTTGGGTTTTTTTTCTTTTTTTAGGGGCCGGGGATTGGGGTTTCCTATAGGGCTGGGCCTTGCTGTGGGGTCAAGCCTTGCTGATGGGGCTGACCCCGTTGTTCCAGGCATGAACGATGTGCTGCCCAATGCCCCCCCCTATGTGCCCCGTGTGGGAAAGGTGAGTTACTTGGGGGGCGGGGGGGGGGGGAAAGGGGGGGTGGGAAGGGCACAAAAAAATGTTGGGGGTGTTGGTGGGGACCTGACATTGTCCCACAGCGGATCACAGTGGTTGTGGGGCGACCCTTCAGCGTCCGACCCCTCTTGGAGCGGCTGAGGGCTGAAGGCACCTCCACAGTGAGTGCATGTGGGGTTATGGGGCTGCTCTGCCCCACAGATTGTGGGGTGGGGGGGAGGGGGGGAGGGCTCTGGGGTCCACCTCCACACTTGGATCCTGTAGGTGGAGATGCGGAAAGCGCTGACGGATTTTGTGCAGCGGGAATTCGAGGCACTGAGGAGCCACGCACGGACCTTACACCCATCCACATAGCTTGTGGGGCTGCCCCACGGACGGACAAACACACAGAGGACCCCCCCCCCCCCCCCGGCCCCCCCTTCTAAAACAGTGCACCGTGCCAATAAAGGTGGTTGAGCTCTGCACCCCCTCCCCATCGTCTCCCCTCTCAGTCCCACAACTGTGGGGATGCTGCTCCCGATCCCAGACTTTTATTGAAGCTCAAACTATGGGGTGAGAAAGGTGGGGAGGGGCAGACCCCCCAAAATGGGGCTAAAAACCCCCAAATGGGGCTAAAGCCTCACCGTGGGGCTCAGCCCCCACCCCTGTCACCTTATAACGGAACTGCGGTCCCCCATTGGCTTGTGGGGTGGGGGGGGGTGGGGGGGGGGAGAGCGATCCCCTCCCCAAAATAGCAAAGTCCCAATGGATGTGTTGTGCTCCTGGAGGCAGGCTGTCCCATCACTCCTCCTTTTTGTCTCGTGGGCCGTCGTGGGCCGCCTGGTGGGGTTTAGAAGGGGGGGTGGGGGGGGGGGTTAAACAGAATGGCCCCTCTGTACCCCCCCAGTGCTCCCAGTCTGTCTCCCACTGCCCCCCCCCCCCATCTCTCCCAGTCCCTCTCCCAGTAACTTGGATGCCGTTTATTCTGCTGTCTCTCGGTGCGCTCAGACCCTTTCCTATCACACCCTGCGACCCCAATCCCGCACCCAGCACCCCCAATCCATCCCGCTGCCACCCTCGTCCCTCTCCCAGTGCTTCCAGTCCCTCCCAGTACCTGCAGCCGCGCGTGCTGCTCCAGCAGCCGGTCGTACTCCCGCGTCAGCCCCTCTGCCTGCCGCCGCATGGCCTGCACTTCATTCTCCGCCTTCTCCAGAGCTGCGGGGCGGGGGGGGGAGGTCACCCCATAAAACCCCCCTGGCTCTCACCACCCCACCCCCTTGTTTTTCTTGCCCTTACTGCGCTTGCTGGCTGCCAGCTCCTCCTTCAGTTTCTCCACTTTCGCCTTCAGGTTCTCATTCTCAGCCCGGCTGGGGGGGGTCGAGTCGTCTCCTGCCTCTTGCAGTTGCTGAGGGATGGAGAGAATCAGAATCCCAATAACTGCCTTAAAACCCACCCCCCCCCCTCGCCGCGGGACACCCCACACAAAGCCAACACCCCCCCCCCCCCCCCCAAGTCCCATTTTACCTTGCGCAACGCCTCGTTGTCCTCCATGTAACGCCGTGCTGCCTGGCTCGCCCCCTCCGCCTGCTTGCGGAATGCTTGGCTGGAGGCCCCCAGCAACGCTTGCTGCGAGATCAGGGTGACCAAACGCCTCAGCAGGCTGCAAAACGGGGATGTCAGCAAGGCCGTGCCCCCCCCCTCCCTGATCCCCCCCCCTTGGGACCCCATTCCTTCCCCCCTACTCACAAGGAGAGCAGCAGCGCAAAGCCGGCCAGGTAGAGGTTGCGTTGGGCACGGAAGAGCCGCATGTGGAAGTGCTCCAAAGCCCCCGGGGTGGTGGGGAGGGCTGCCCTCTCAGAGGCGTTGTATTTACGGGTCTCCCTATAGGCATCTGGAGGATGGGGGATTATGGGATGTTAGGGTTTATAGAGGGGTTACGGGGGAACCCTACAAACAGCGGGTTGGGGTCTTGGGTAGGGGAGGGAGGGGGGGGTTCTGGTGGAGCTGTGGGGATTCCCGTGGTTTTTGGGCAGTGCTGCCCACCCGGGGGGGATTGGAGTTATGTGGGGAGTCCGGGGGTTATAAGGGCTCGGGGCTTCATAGGAAGAGATGATGGCTTATAGAAGGATTATGAAAAGGTTATGGGGGTTTATGGAGAAATTATGGGGAGGGGGGCTATGGAGAAGTTATGGGGGTGGGATTTATGGAGAGGTTATGGGGGGTGGGGGCTATGGAGAAGTTATGGGGGGGGCTATGGAGAAGTTATGAGGGGGCTATGGAGAAGTGATGGGGGGGCTATGGAGAAGTGATGGGGGGCTATGGAGAAGTTATGGGGGGGCTATGGAGAAGTTATGGGGGGGGCTATGAAGAAGTGATGGGGGGGCTATGGAGAAGTTATGGGGGGGGGCTATGGAGAAGTGACGGGGGGGCTATGGAGAAGTGACGGGGGGGCTATGGAGAAATTATGGGGGGGGCTATGGAGAAGTGATGGGGCTGTGGATCCGCACCCAGCAGCAGCAGGACCAGGATGACGATGAGCACCACGAAGGCCGTGTTGCCGTAGGCCACCGCCAGCCCCACCAGGCGCGACTTGAAGATCTTCTGCCATCTTTTTTTTTTTTTTTTCGGGGGGAGGGGGGGGGGGTTAAGGGGACTCCCGGCTGCAGGGAGAACCCCCAACCCGCACCCCGCTCACCTGGTGGGGGACACGAAAGGGACGCAGAGCAGGAGGACGAGGAAGACCTCAGCGTAGAGGAAGGTGGCGACCACCGTCCACTGCAGACTCATGGCGGCCTGAAGAGGGGGAGGGGGGGGGGGGGGCAGCGTGAATAGGAGCCCCCCAGAACCCCAATAATTCCCCTAAGGGACACCAACAGGGCTCCCCAGAGCCAACATAACCCCCTTAGGAAGCCTCGGGGCTCCCCTAATTCCCCTTAAGGCCCCAATATCCGCCTCAGGACCCCCACAGCGCTCTCCGAACCCCCCTCCTCCACCCCCCACCCCTCCTGGCCCCCCCTCGCACCGCAGCAGCTGCTTCCCCGCCGCCGCCCTCGGCCGGAAAAAGGAAGCGGCTCCCCGGAAGTGCCCGCCCACGGGAGGGCTGGCGACCAATCAGCGCAGCGCCGTGGGTACGCCTTCGGCGCCGCGCGTTTCTCTTTAGCCCCCTGCAGGTGGAAAGGAGACACTGCAGGCTCCACTTCCGTGTTTCCGCTCTCCCGCGTAGCGCCCTAGCGGTCGCCGATTGGTTAAGCGCCGCGGTTGATTTGCATAGAGCCGCTCTGCGCTCTCAGTCCGCCAGAGTCTATGGTGGAAGCGTAACGTAGCAACGGCGTCGGAAGATCGTGAGCCAATGAGCGCCGGGAGGGCTCGGAGTTGGCAGGATCACGGTTACATCTTAAGGGGTATTGCTTTTAAGATGGAGATACAGGTGACGTTATTTTATTTTACAGTGAGTTTTAGGGTTATTTTCATTATTGCTTTGAAGGCAAATCTGCGCGGTGTTCAGAAATTCCAAAGCAGTGCGAATTTAAGCAAACCCACGCTGAGTTTTGCAAACCTGCATGAATTCCACGGAACCCACGACCAATAAATGCAGTCAGCCTTGGGTTTATTTGGGTTCGAGCTCCGGTCCCACCATGAGATTTATGTGACCCCCCCCCAGCCTGCTTCTATGCTCCTGTGCCCCCCAGATGAAGACCTAAGGCACGAGAAGATGCGACGCAGCACAACTGGATGTTATGGGGGGGAATAGAATGGCAGCATCACCTTAACGGGCAACATTTGAGAAACGTGAAGGAAGACGAGAGAAAAAATCAATAAATAGGGCAAAGCAGGGAAGACAGGGGCAGTGCAATGGAGAAATTCATTCCTCACTGACCCTTGATAGACACAAAGCCAGAAAGGAGAAAGGAGCAGCGTCCCAGCAGTGGCAGCCCCTGCTTCAAAGAGCATCTGACTTCTGCTCTCCTTCTCCCCAGGGTCTGGGAGGAAAAGGCACATTTTTGGTTAAAAAAAGGTATTTGTGGGAGAAAAGGGCACATTTTTGGGGAGAAAGCGGGTATTTCTGGGAGAAAAAACAATATTTTGGGGGAAAAACAGGTATTTGTGGGAGAAAAAGGCACTTTTTTGGGGAGAAAGGGGGTATTTCTGGGAGAAAAACCAATATTTTTGGGGAAAAGCTGGTATTTCTGGGAGAAAAAGGCACATTTTTGGTTAAAAGCAGGTATTTGTGGGAGAAAAGGGCACATTTTTGGGGAGAAAGCGGGTATTTCTGGGAGAAAAAACAATATTTTGGGGGAAAAACAGGTATTTGTGGGAGAAAAAGGCACATTTTAGGGGAGAAAGCGGGTATTTTTGGGAGAAAAAACAATATTTTGGGGAAAAACTGGTATTTCTGGGAGAAAAAGGCACATTTTTGGTTAAAAGCAGGTATTTGTGGGAGAAAAAGGCACATTTTTGGTTAAAAGCAGGTATTTGTGGGAAAAAAAGGCCCATTTTTGGGGAGAAAGGGGGTATTTCTGGGAGAAAAACCAATGTTTTGGGGGAAAAACTGGTATTTGTGGGAGAAAAAGGCACATTTGGGGGGAAAAACAGGCATTTCTGGGAAAAAAAAGGCACATTTTTGGTTAAAAACAGGTATTTGTGGGAGAAAAACCAATATTTTTGGGGAAAAACTGGTATTTGTGGGAGAAAAAAGCACTTCTTTGGGGAGAAAGGGGGTATTTGTGGGAGAAAAAACAATATTTTGGGGGAAAAACTGGTATTTGTGGGAGAAAAAAGCACATTTTTGGTTAAAAACAGGTATTTGTGGGAGAAAAAGGCACATTTTTGGGGAGAAAGGGGGTATTTTCTGGGAGAAAAACCAGTATTTTGGGTGAAAAACAGACAATTCTGGGAGAAAAACCAATATTTTGGGGGAAAAACAGGTATTTGTGGGAGAAAAAAGCACTTTTTGGGGGAGAAAACAGGTATTTCTGGGAGAAAAAACAGTATTTTGGGGGAAAAAAACTGATTTCTGGAGGAAAAAGGCACATTTTTGAGGTATAAAAGGCAATTTAGGGAGGAAAAAGGTATTATTGGGGAAAAACAGGTATTTGTGGGAGAAAAAACAATATTTTGGGGGAAAAAACCAGGCATTTTGGGGGAAAAAGCCATATTTTGGGAGAAAAAGGTATTCTGGGAGAAAAAGCCACATTTTGGGGAGAAAACAGGCATTTCTGGGGGAAAAAGCCACATTTTTGAGAAATAACAGGCATTTTGGGGAGAAAACAGGTATTTGGGGGAAAAACAGGCATTTATGGGGAGAAAAATAAATATTTTGGGGAAAAGAAAAAACAGGTATTTTTGGGAGAAAAAACATATATTTTTGGGGAAAAAAACAGACATTTCTGGGAGAAAAACCAATATTTTGGGGAAAAAAGAGGTATTTGTGGGAGAAAACAGGTATTTGGGGAAAAAACAGACATTTCTGGGAGAAAAAGGCACATTTTCGAGGAATAACAGACATTTCGGGAAGAAAAACCAATATTTTGGGGGAAAAACAAAGTATTTGTGGGAGAAAAAGGCACATTTTGGGGGAGAAAACAGGCATTTCTGGGAGAAAAAGCCACATTTTTGAGGAATAACAGGCATTTCTGGGAGAAAACAGGTATTTTGGGGGAAAAACAGGTATTTGTGGGAGAAAAAGCCACGTTTTGGGGAGAGAAAACAGGCATTTCTGGGGGAAAACAGGTACTTTGGGGGAAAAACAGGTATTTGTGGGAGGAAAAGGCACATTTTGGGGGAAAAAAACAGGCATTTTTGGGGGAAAAACAGGTATTTGTGGGAGTAAAAACAATATTTTTGGGGAAAAAACAGACATTTCTGGGAGAAAAACCAATATTTTGGGGGAAAAAAAGAGGTATTTGTGGGAGAAAACAGGTATTTTGGGGGAAAAACAGGTATTTGTGGGAGAAAAAGGCACATTTTAGGGGAGAAAAACCAATATTTTGGGGGAAAAACAGGTATTTGTGGGAGAAAAAGGCACATTTTGGGGGAGAAAACAGGCATTTCTGGGAGAAAAAGCCATATTTTGGAGGAAAAACGTATTTCTGGGAGAAAAAGTCACATCTTGGGGGAGAAAACAGGTATTTCTGGGAGAAAAACCAGTATTTTGGGGGAAAAACAGACATTTTTGGAGGAAAAAGGCACATTTTCGAGGAATAACAGGCATTTCGGGAAGAAAAACCAATATTTTGGGTTAAAAACAGGTATTTCTGGGAGAAAAAGGCACATTTTAG
The DNA here is from genome assembly GCF_905368555.1 of Meleagris gallopavo. Taxonomy (NCBI): domain Eukaryota; kingdom Metazoa; phylum Chordata; class Aves; order Galliformes; family Phasianidae; genus Meleagris; species Meleagris gallopavo. The sequence continues at coordinate 58,028 of NW_028147034.1, forward strand.
GGGAGAAAAACCAATATTTTGGGGGAAAAACAGGTATTTGTGGGAGAAAAAGGCACATTTTAGGGGAGAAAAACCAATATTTTGGGGGAAAAACAGGTATCTGTGGGAGAAAAAGGCACATTTTGGGGGAGAAAACAGGCATTTCTGGGAGAAAAAGCCACATTTTGGAGGAAAAACGTATTTCTGGGAGAAAAAGTCACATCTTGGGGGAGAAAACAGGTATTTCTGGGAGAAAAACCAGTATTTTTGGGGAAAAAAAGAGGTATTTGTGGGAGAAAACAGGTATTTTGGGGGAAAAACAGGCATTTCTGGGAAAAAAAGGCACATTTTGGGGGAGAAAACAGGCATTTCCGGGGGAAAAAGCCACATTTTCGAGGAATAACAGGCATTTCTGGGAGAAAACAGGTATTTTGGGGGAAAAACAGGTATTTGTGGGAGAAAAAGGTACATTTTGGGGGAAAAAGACAGGCATTTTGGGGGGAAAAACAGGTATTTGTGGGAGAAAAACCAGTATTTTGGGGGAAAAAAAAAGAGGTATTTGTGGGAGAAAACAGGTATTTTGGGGGAAAAACAGACATTTCTGGGAGAAAAAGGCACATTTTCGAGGAATAACAGGCATTTCGGGGAAAAAGACCAATATTTTGGGGGAAAAACAGGTATTTGTGGGAGAAAAAGGCACATTTTAGGGGAGAAAAACCAATATTTTTGGGGAAAAACAGGTATTTGTGGGAGAAAAAGGTACATTTTGGGGGAGAAAACAGGTATTTCTGGGAGAAAAAGGCATATTTTGGAGGAAAAAACAGACATTTCTGGGAGAAAAAGCCACATTTTTGAGGAATAACAGGCATTTCGGGGAGAAAAACCAATATTTTGGGGGAAAAACAGGTATTTGTGGGAGAAAAAGCCACGTTTTGGGGGAGAAAACAGGCATTTCTGGGGGAAAAAGCCACATTTTTGAGGAATAACAGGCATTTCGGGGAGAAAACAGGTATTTTGGGGGAAAAACAGGTATTTGTGGGAGAAAAAACAATATTTTGGGGGAAAAAACAGGCATTTCTGGGAGAAGCAGCCATATTTTAGAGGAAAAACAGGTATTCTGGGAGAAAAAGCCACATTTTGGGGGAGAAAACAGGCATTTCTGGGGGAAAACAGGTATTTTGGGGGAAAAACAGGTATTTGTGGGAGAAAAAGGCACATTTTGGGGGAAAAAAACAGGCATTTTTGGGGGAAAAACAGGTATTTCTGGGAGAAAAACCAATATGGGACTCCAATATGGGATGTGGGACTCCGTGGGGTGGGGGATTCGGTGGCCAGCTCGAGACCTGGGACGTAACGGGACGCTGCAGCCGCTGCTGGACCCCATGGGGGGACCTCATGGCCACCGGCGTCACCCCGGTGCCACCAGCACCACTGTGGACGTGTGGTGTGGGACCGACCTCACGGACCGGTGGAGACCCCACAGCCACCACCGGCCCCATTGGGGACCCCAATATCCTCTGGGACGCGCGGGAACCTCAAACTGCCATCACCCCCCCAACCCTTGGGGAAACATGGGAGCCCCTCTACGACCCCCCCAAATAACCACGAGACCCCAACCACGTCCCCAGACCGCCTGGACGCCCCAGCTGCACGCGTGTTTTTATTGCCGAAGCTGCTTTTTAACCATTTCATACAAAAAACAAGAAACCTCCGCCTTCAGAACTGCATGGCTGCCATCAGCGTGTCCGACAGCTTGGTGGCAATTTTTTCTGCCAGGGAAAAAAGCGGGGAGGGAGGAAATACGGTCAAAATTTTGGGTGTTTTTGCGTCGGGAGGAGGAAAAGGGTCGGCTCGCAAAAATTACCCATTATTTTTTTGCACACCTGCTCTTTTTTGCAGCTTTTTCCTCCGTTTCCCAGCGGCTGCCAACCCCTGGCCCTGCAGCAGCGGGGGGAGAGCGGCCACCTCCTCCAAACGTGGGGCACGGGGTGGGGGTTCTTCCCCTTCCCCTCCTCCCCCCGCCTTCGTCCGCGCCTTCAGCTCCACCGTCACCGCACCGAGCTGGGGACGAGACCCTATAAAAAAAACCAAATCTCCAAACCCTAAAAACCCCAAATTCGCCCCAATTCTTTTTTATATTTCCGTACTTCCAGGTCGTCTTCTCGCTCGTGGCCTTCCTCCATGGTCTCCTCTTCTTCCTCGGGGACACACGGTGACATCTCAATACCCGTCACCACCTCCGGAACCGCTACAATAACAGGATCAGGTCAGCACAGCGGAAACGAGCCATTTTGGGGTTAAAAAAACCCCAAATCCTCACCCGCCAACGCCTCAGCGTCGCCCCTCTCCAGCGCCTCAAGGTCGAGCTCCGGCCCCATTGATTGTAGGATCTGCGCCTCCAGCTGCACCCCAACCTCGTCACGCTTGGGGGGGTGGGTGTAGTACGAGATCTTCCCGCTGTGGGATTTTTGGGGTGAATTAGGGGGTTTTGGGGTAAAGAATCCCCTCACTTCCGTACGTTGTCAAGCCGCTCACCTGGTCCAATCGTGCAGCAAAGCCACGGCGGCGGCGTGGGGGTCCGGGAGACCCCCCGGACGGAGGCGGCCCTGCCGGCGGGCCAAGTGGGCCAGGAACTGCCGGGGGTCGGGGCAGGGGGGCACCCCATAGAGCCGGCTCAGCTGGGGGGAAAAGGGGGACAGAGCACGCTCACCCCATTGTCACAGCGACGGGGACCTCCCCTGTCCCCATAGCGATGGGGCTGAGCCCCACAGATACCATCCAACTCCGCAGCAATGGGGTGGGGGTCCACCCCAAACGTTCCTAAACTCCACCGGCAGCGGGACTGAACTTCCCCCGAACGGCCTCAAGCCCCATAGCAATGGAGCTGAAGCCCCCCCCCCTCCCCATGACACCCCTAAGCCCCCCCGGATGCCTCCAAACCCCACAGCAACGGCGCTGAGACCCCCTCAGACATACAAAGCTCTCCCAAACCCCCCCCTCCCCCCCCAAAAATAGGGCTTCCCCTATTTGGGGCCCCTATTGGGGCCTTCCCCCAGCTCCCCTCCGAGCCTCACAGCAATGGGGCTGAACCCACCTGCTCGGGGGGGCAGCGTCGCAGGATGGCAGCAGCGGGGGTCAGGGGGTCCCGAAGGCGCTGTGGGGCCAAAGCCCCCCGGAGTGGGGCAGCGGCAGTGGGGGCTCCCGTCTCCATGACAACACCGGGGCAATCCAACAGCTGGATGTGGCGATCCAGCTGCACTGTCTGCAGGCACCTGGGAGGGGGGAAGGGGCTTAGATTGACCCCCCCCCCAGCCCCCTACCTTGGTGGGGGGACCTCTGTCAGGACCCCCACCCCCTTAGGGAGACAGAGCTTACCTGGTGACCCCCGGCACTGCACCGACCACACACACCCGGCTCCGCTTGAGGCTGTTGATGAGGCTGCTCTTACCCACATTGGGGTACCCTGGGGGGCAAAGTGGGGGTCAAGGGGGGGGGATTAGGGGGCAAAGGGGGCAACTGGAGGGGTCAAGGGGGGATTAGGGGGTCAAAGAGCTGGGGAATTTAGAGTTGGTGTGGAATTAGGGGTGAAAGGAAGGGGGAATTGGGTGTTAGAGGGGACACTGGGGGTGAAAGGAGTGGACAATTGGGGGTTCAGGAGGAAATGGAGTGTCAAAGGGGGGGGGGGGGTCAGAGGGGAAGTTGGGGGTCAGTGGAATGGAGAATTGGGGGTCGGGGGTGAAAGTGGGGTCAAAGAAATGGAGAACTGGGGGTCGGTGGGGAAGTGCGGGCTGGGGGGAGTCGAAGGGGTGTGGAATTGGGGGTCAAAAGAGCAGAGAACGGGGGGGGGGGGGGTCAGTGGAAACTGAGCGTCAAAGGGGTGGGAAACTGGGGGTCAGAGGGATCCCCAAATACTGGGGGGGGGGGTCCTGAAGCCCCGCTCACCCACGACGCCCACAGTGATGGCCGTCTTCACCTCCTGTGAACGGCTGTAGTTGGCCAGAACCCGCAGCAGGCAGTCGGCCCCAACGCAGCCACTGCCAGCCAACACCTCCTCTGGGGCTGCTGTCACCGGAACCCGGCTCTGCTTCTGTGTGGGGACACGGCCAGGTGACACGGGGACACCGGGTGACAGTGGGACACGGGGGGACATGGGGACATCGGGTGACAGTGGGACACTGAGAGAGGGGAGATGAGATGGGGACATCGGGTGATGAGCAATGGGTGAGATGGGGACAGCGGGTGACAATGGGGACATCGGGTGACAATGGGACACTGAGGGACAATGGGGACATCGGATGAGATGGGGACATCGGGTGACAGTGGGACACGGGAGGACATGGGGACATCGGGTGACAGTGGGACACTGAGAGGCGAGATGAGATGCGGACATTGGGTGATGAGCAATGGGTGAGATGGGGACAGCGGGTGACAATGGGGACATCGGGTGAGATGGGACACTGAGGGACAATAGGGACATCGGGTGAGATGGGGACATCGGGTGACAGTGGGACACGGGAGGACATGGGGACATCGGGTGACAGTGGGACACTGAGAGGCGAGATGAGATGCGGACATTGGGTGATGAGCAATGGGTGAGATGGGGACATCGGGTGACAATGGGGACATCGGTTGAGATGGGGACATCGGGTGAGATGGGACACTGAGGGACAATAGGGACATCGGGTGAGATGGGGACATTGGGTGACAATGGGACACTGAGAGAGATGAGATGAGATGGGGACATTGGGTGATGAACAATGGGTGAGATGGGGACATCGGGTGACAATGGGGACATCGGGTGACAATGGGACACTGAGAGAGATGAGATGAGATGGGGACATTGGGTGATGAACAATGGGTGAGATGGGGACATTGGGTGATGAACAATGGGACACTGGGGGACAATGGGGACATCGGGTGACAATGGGACACAGAGAGGGGAGATGAGATGGGGACATTGGGTGATGAACAATGGGTGAGATGGGGACATCGGGTGACAATGGGACACAAGGGGACAATGGGACATCGGGTGAGATGGGGACATCGGGTGACAATGAGACACTGGGAGACACAGAGACACCAGGTGGCAATGGGACACTGGAAGTCACTGGGTGACATGGGGACACCACTGGGTGACAATGGGACACCGGGGGACAACGGGACACCACCAAGTGAAAATGGGACGCCAGGTGATGAAGGGATGACAATGGGAGAGAGAACAGCAGGTGACAAGGTGACAATAGTAGGTGGCAACGGGTGACAGGAGGACAGCGGGTGACAAACGGGCATCAAGCAATAAGGGAACACTGAGTGACAGGGTGACACCGGGTGACAAAAGAACACGGGGTGATAAACAGATGCCAGGGAAACAGGTAACAAGGGAACAGGTGGTGACAACGGGACACTGCTGGGTGACAACGGGACACTGCTGGGTGACACCGGGTGACAACGGGACACTGCTGGGTGACACCGGGACACTGCTGGGTGACAACGGGTTACAACGGGACACCGCTGGGTGACAATGGGATACTGCTGGGTGACAACGGGTGACAACGGGACACTGCTGGGTAACAATGAGACACCGCTGGGTGACAACGGGTGACAACGGGACACCGCTGGGTGACAACGGGTGACAACGGGACACCGCTGGGTGACATCAGAACACCGCTGGGTGACAACGGGCGACCACAAGCTGCCAGGTGACAAAGCAACAAGTGACAAAGGCAGAGCGGGTGACAAGAGCACAGCGCCAAGCGACGGTGGGCGACACCAGGTGACAAGGGAACGCCGCTAGCTGACACAGAGGACGTTAAAGGACACCGAGTGACAACGGGACACTGCCTGGTGACAAGGGGACACCGGGTGACACCCCCCCAACCCCCCCAACCCAAGGCGGCTCCCCACCAGGTTGCGGCTCTGCTGCTGCGTGGACGCCTTGAAGGCCACGGTGGGGAGCTCAGCACGGAGATACTTCAGCCACGCCGCCACCACGTCCCGCGGCACCAGGTCTGGGGGAGGGGGTGACAAAACGTCACGGGGGTCCCGTGTGCCCCCCCCCCCCCCCAAAAAAAAAAACAAAACAACCCTTTTTCCTCCGTACCGATCTTACTGAGGACCAGCACCAGGCGCTGCCGACCCCCAGCTCTGCGTACGGCAGCTTCCAGCTGCGGGCTGCGACAACCCTGCGGATCCCGGGCGTCCAACACCTCCAACACCACATCAGCAGCCTCCAACACCTCCCCCCCCCACAACAAACAAACAAAAACAACCCCTCAGCATGAAGACACCTCGAAAAATCGCTTTTTTGTTGTTTTTTTTTACCCCCAAACTCACCTTACGCAGCTCCCTCCCGTACTGCCGCAGCGCCGCCGCCTCCCCCTGCGCATCCCCCCGGCTCGACGCTGCCTCCTTCTACAAAAACCAAACGAACACGACACGTCAAATCAAGGAGTGGGGAAAAGGGGGGGGGGTCTCACGGCAGGACGGGGGCGGGGGAAACAGCCCCCAACTCACTTTTTGCTCAAAATCCCTCTGCCGCCGCACAGCGTCCTCCTGCAGCCCCCCCAGGCTGCGCCGCTGCCCCACCGCCGCCTCCCGCGCCGCCTCCCGCCGTCGCTGCGCCTCGGCCGCCTGCACGGGGTGGGGGGGGGGGAGAAATGCTTCGTTTTGAGGTCTTTCACCCCAAAACTCACTTTGTTTTTTGGTTGGTTTTTTTTTTCTCTGTCTCTTCTCCCCCCCCCCCCCCGTGTTACCCTTTTCTGCCTCTTCTCGTTCTGCTGCTCCACGTGGGCGGCGAAGCGGCTCAAGCGCGGCACCCCTGGGTCCTTCTTCCCCGCTGCCTTCGCGGCTTTGCCCTGCAAGGTGGGACGGGCCCAGTTTGGGGGGGGGGGGCAAACCCAGTTTGGAAGGGGCAATCCCAGTTTGGGAAGGGGGAGTAATCCAATTTGGAAATGGGAGGCAATCCCAGTTTGGGGGGGGGGAGAAAACCCAGTTTAGGGGGGGGGGGTGAAATCCCAGTTTGGGGGGGGGGGAGCAATCCCAGTTTGGGGGGGGGTGGGAGAAATCCCAGTTTGGGGGGGGGGGGACAAACCCAGTTTGGGGGAGGGGGACAAACCCAGTTGGGGGGGGGAAGCAATCCCAGTTTGGGGGAGGGGGTGAAATCCCAGTTTGGGGGGGGGGGACAAACCCAGTTTGGGGGGGGGGGGGGGAGCAATCCCAGTTTGGGGGGGGGGGGGTGAAATCCCAGTTTGGGGGGGGGGGGAGAAATCCCAGTTTGGGGGGGGGGGGGGAGAAATCCCAGTTTGGGGGGGGGGGGTGAAATCCCAGTTTGGGGGGGGGGGGTGAAATCTCAGTTTGGGGGGGAATCTGAGCAGTCTGGAGAGAGAAGGGGGGGATTTGGAGCAGATCTTGGAGGAAAATGGGATGATTTGGGGGGAGCCTGGCCCAGCTGTGGAGGAAACTGGGCGAATTTAGGGGGACAATCCCAGTTCAGGAGAAAAACCGGCCAAGTTTGAGGAGAAACCGGACCGGCCCGAAGGAAACCGGACCGTTCGGGGGGGGGGGGGAGGGGGGAGGCCGGTCCCAGCGCGAGGGAGGCCGGGTCAACAGGGGGGGAAAAATGGTCGCACGTGGAGGGAGGAGGGAATCAGGCCGGAACGCGAGGGGAAAATCCCGGTTTAGAGGAATCTGAACCAGTTCGGGGCGGGGAACCGGATCAGTACGGGTGGAACCGGAGGAGGGAAGGGAAGGCCGGGTTTTGAGGGGAACAATTAGAGGGGAAACGGCCCCGCTTGGGGCAAATCCAGACAAATTCCGGGGGGAAACGAACCAGGCTGGGGGGACTGTTCCCATTCTGGGGAGAAACGCCCCACCCCGGGCTGCTGCGGCCCCGCTCTCACCTGCAGGCGCCTCCCGCGGGCCGCCTCCCTCCGTCGCCCTGCGGGTAGCGGCAGTGTGACGGGCAGAACCCCCCCCAGAGCCCCACCGCCGCCCCCCGGGACGCACGGGATCGGGTCATGGCTGAGCCCACGCCGCTCTGCTCGCTTCCGCCTCGCTGCTTCGTCACTTCCGGCGCGACGGCCACAAACCACGCCCCCCCTCGTGGCCACCTGACGGCGCCGCGCTAGTGACGCCATCAAACTGCGACGCGCCGCGCACAAGATGGCGGCGCCCACACCCCCACAAACGAGCGGGACGGCCCTTAACAAGAGTGCACTTTTTTTATTCCTTTTTTTTGCGGATTTTTTTTTTCTTTTTTTTCTTTTTTCTTCCTTTTTTAAACGTTTTTTTTTTTCTCTCACTTTGGGGCGGGGGAGGGGCCGAGCCGCTGCTTTTATATAATTTTTTTTTTTCCTTTTTTCTTTTTTTTTTTTCTCTTGGAGCCACCCCCACCCCCCCCGGAAAAAAAAAAAAAAGAGGGCGAAGGGACGGGGGAAGGGCCACCCCCCCACCCCCCCCGAGAACTCAACCTCACCAAAAAAAAAAAAAAAAAAAAGCAAAAAAAAAAAAAAAAAAAAAGCAAAAAAAAACAACCAAAAAACCAACCCGAGAGGAGAGAAAAAAAGATAATAAAGGAAAACAAAAGAAAAACAAACAAACAAAACAAAAAACAACAACAACAACAAAAAACAGGGAAAAAAAAAAAGCCAATGGAACCGAAAAATATATATATATATTTATAGGCGGGGCCGGGGCTACGCCAGCCCGAAGCCCTCGGAGCACTCCTGGATGGCCAGCAGCAGCATCTGCCGCAGCTTCTCGTAGCTCTCGTAGGCCGGCAGGTCCAGCTGGTTGAAGCTGTGGGGTGGGACGTCACGGCCCCGTGTCCTCGTGTGTCCCCACCCCACGTCCCCCCGACCCCATCTGTCGCCATGTGCCCCCCACCCCATGATCGTATATCCCCGTTTCCCCTCAACCCCACTTCCTCGTGGTCCCACCTCCCCCTAAACTCGTAGCCCCGTGTCCCCTTCACCCCATGTTCCAGTGCGTCCCCAACCCATAGACCCTCGTGTTCTCACCTCATACCCCCACGTCCCCAACACCGTGTCCCCCCAACCCCACTCCCCATGTCCCCCCTGTCCTATGTCCCCACCAGCCCCCAACCCTGTGTCCCCACCCCACGTTCCCAAATCCCCATCAGTCTCCAACCCCATGGTGCCAAATATCCCCTCACCCCATGTCCCCTCCAATCCCATGTCCAACCAACCCACGTCCCCCATGTGTCCCCAGGCCCACTCCCCATGTCCCCTCACCCCCTTGTGACTCCACCCCACATCCCTACCCTTTACCCAACCCGTGTCTCCACTCCATGTTCCCATATCCCCATGTGTCCCCACCCTCCCCACGTCCCCTCAACCCCACTTTCTCACGGTCCCATGTCCCCCCAAACCCACGGCCCCGTGTATCCAGTCCATATCCCAGCTGTATCCACTCCGTAGCCCCATATCCCCATGTGTCCCCAAATCCCCATGTCTCCATATCCCCACCCCCTTACCTCCATCCTCATCCCTCTATCGCCATGTCGACCTGGTGCCACCTCACCCCAGTGTCCCATGTTCCCCCAGTGCCACCAAAACAGGTTCCCCCATCCCCACATCCCCACGTTACATCCCCAACCCCACGCCTCTGTTCAACCATCACTACGCCCACGCGTTCCTATGTCCCCCGTCCCCATGTCTTCCTTCCTTATCTCTGTCCCTATGTCCCTGCATCCCCATCCCTATATGTGTCCCCATATCCACCCAACCCTGTACCCACGTCCCCCTGTCCCTGTCCCCACATCCCACATCCCTATACACGCCCCCATGTCCCCCCAACTCTTTGACCCCACGTCCTCCCATCCCTGTCCTCATGTCCTCTGTCCTCATGTCCCCCTGCCTCCCATCTCTGTATGTCCCCAAGTCCCCCCAACTCTTTGACCCCATGTCCTCCCATCCCGTGTCCCCGTGTCCCCATGTCCCCCTGTTCCCCATCCCTATATGTTCCCACATCCTCCAAACTCTTTGACCCCATGTCCCCCCATCCCCGTCCCCATGTCCTCTGTCCCCCTGTCCCCATGTCCCCCTGTCCTCCATCCCTATATAAATCCCCACGTCCCCCCACTCTTTGACCCCATGTCCCCTTGCCCCCCATTCCTATCTATGTCCCCATATCCCCCCCAAACTCTTTGACCCCATGTCCCCTTGCCCCCCATTCCTATCTATGTCCCCATATCCCCCCCAAACTCTTTGACCCCATGTCCCCCCATCCCCTGTCCCCATACCTCTCTGTCCCTGTGCCCCCATGTCCCCCATCAGCCTCCCTTTGTGTCCCCCCCCCTCACATCCCCGTGCCATTACCAGGTGTGTGCTGAGGGCAGGCGGTCGGTGGAGCGGTCGTCGCGGTGGATCTGGAACTTCTGGATTCCATTCATGCCCTCGAGGGCAGCAAAACCCTGCAGAGGGACCTTGGATGTCCCTGTCACAAACTGCAGGAACTTGGCCCGGTCCGCCTGGTCAAAGGAGCGCAGAGCCCGCCAGAACCACTGGATCTGATTGGGGGGGGAAGGGGAGGAAAGGGGGGAGGTCACAGCCTGAATCGGTGGGGATGTGGGGATGGGGATATGGGGGCACAAGAATATGGGGACGTGGGGACATGGGATGTGGGGATGGGGAGACACGGGGATGCGGGGACACGGGGATGCGGGGACGTGGGAATGCAGGGATGGGGAGACGTGGGGACGTGGGATGTGGGGACACAAAGAACATGGAGAGGTGGGGACAAGAAGACAGAGGAAAGTGGGGGTGGGGAGACATGGGGCCAGGGGGACAAGAGATGTGGGGACACGGGGATGTGGAGACGTGGGGACAACAAAGAACAAACGTGGGGTCATGGGATGTGGGGATGTGGGGCTGCAGGGACACAGGGATGTGGGAGGGCAGGGATGGAGACATGGGGACATGGGGATGTGGGGACACAAGAACTTGGGGACACGGGATGTGGGGACACAAGAACTTGGGGACATGGGGATGTGGGGACACAAGAACTTGGGGACACGGGATGTGGGGACACAAGAACTTGGGGACACGGGATGTGAGGACACAAGAACTTGGGGACATGGGGATGTGGGGACACAAGAACTTGGGGACATGGGGATGTGGGGACACAAGAACTTGGGGACACGGGATGTGGGGACACAAGAACTTGGGGACATGGGGATGTGGGGACACAAGAACTTGGGGACATGAGATGTGGGGACACAAGAACTTGGGGACACAAGAACTTGGGGACACGGGATGTGAGGACACAAGAACTTGGGGACACGGGATGTGGGGACACAAGAACTTGGGGACATGGGGATGTGGGGACACAAGAACTTGGGGACACGGGATGTGGGGACAAGGGGATGTGAGGACACAAGAACTTGGGGACACGGGATGTGGGGACACAAGAACTTGGGGACACGGGATGTGGGGACACAAGAACTTGGGGACATGAGATGTGAGGACACAAAAACTTGGGGACACGGGATGTGGGGACACAAGAACTTGGGGACACGGGATGTGGGGACAAGGGGATGTGAGGACACAAGAACTTGGGGACACGGGATGTGGGGACACAAGAACTTGGGGACACGGGATGTGGGGACACGGGATGTGGGGACAAGGGGATGTGGGGACAAGGGGATGTGAGGACGAAGAGACAGAAGCTGGGATGCAGGCACAGGGCACGCAGACATGGGGACACGGGGATGGAGGACACGGGGATGGAGGACACGTGGGTGGACACGGAGACACGGGGCCGAGGTGCCACCAGGACGGTAACCGTGCGGGTAAGGAGGGTTTGGGGTTCCCCCCACCTGGATGGAGTTGCCCTGGTACTTGTGGTACTCGGTGTTGGCCTTGAGGTCGTCGATGTCGATGGTGGGCAGCCCCGAGATGAGCAGCTCCAGCTCCTGCTCCGTGAAGATGGAGATGAGGCGCTTCGGGATGATCTCGTAGAAACCCTCCAAGAAGGCGGCCAGCTGCTTCCGGATGGCTCCTGGGGGACAATAGGGGACGTTCAGAGGGGGGGGTTCTGACCCCCAACCCCCCCCCCCCCCGGACCCCTGTCTCACCGGTCATGCGCATCTGGCAGACGAGGTGCACGTATTCCTTCTTGTTCTCCTCCGTCACCAGCACGTTGGCTCCGTTGGGTTTGAGGTCCCGCACCTCACACACCCCGAACTCCTGCACCTGGGGGGCGGCCGGGGGGGGTGAGGGGCAAATCTTGGGGCAGAAGGACTTTCTTGGGGCAGAGGGGACACCCCCAAGAAAGAGGGGACGTCCCCGGGACAAACGGGACACCCGAAATCAGGAGCGACGTCGGAGCGCCGACGGAGATGGTGGGGAGATGAGGACCACAGGGGTGAGCTGATTTTGGGGTGTCCCTCCCCATGTCCCCATGAGGAGCCGTTGGTGGGGTGTCCCCCCCCCCCCTCCACCCCCCCTTGCTGCACACCTCGGTGCTGAAGGTGAGGTCGTAGCCCAGCGTGGAGACGTCGTTCTCCAGCAGGTAGACCAGGCCCTGGTAGAAGTGGTAGTCCTCGCTCTCCATGTCCGTGTACCTGCGTGGAAACGGGGGGGGTCAGCACCCCTTTTTCTGGGGTTCCGACAGAGTTTAGGGGGAGGGCTGACACCTTCTTGGGTTCTATGCCCCACGACCACTTCTCCACGCCGTGGTTGGGTTCTCTGCCCAACGTTTCTGGGTTCTAGATGCTACGGTTGGGCTCTACGCCCTGTGCTTAGATGCCACGTCCCACATAGTTGGGTTCTGCACCCTAAATTGTTGGCTGTTCTACGTCCGAAACGGTTGGGTTCCACACAACTGCTGGGTTCCGTGCCCCCCAATGGCATTCTAGACCCCACACTTGGGTTCTGCGCCCAAAGCAGTTGGGTTCTACACGCTACAGTTGGGAGTCTTTACACCACTGGTGGGTTTGACACGTTATAGTTGGGTTCCACGCCCCACAGCTGGGTTCTCTGCACTGCAGTTGGGTTCTATACCCCACAGGTAGGTTCTAGATGCTATCGTTGGGTTCTGTGTTCCACCACTGGGTTTTAGATGCTACAGCTGAATTCTAGACAGGACAGTTGGGTTCTGCACTCCACAATTGGGTCATAGACACTATAGTTGGGTTCTAGATGCTGCAGTTGGACTCTGTGCCCTGTGGCTGGGTTCTAGATACTGCAGTTGGACTCTGTGCCCTGTGGCTGGGTTCTAGATGCTGCAGTTGGACTCTGTGCCCTGTGGCTGGGTTCTAGGTGCTGCAGTTGGACTCTGTGCCCTGTGGCTGGGTTCTAGATGCTGCAGTTGGACTCTGTACCCTGTGGCTGGGTTCTAGATGCTGCAGTTGGACTCTGTGCCCTGCGGTTGGGTTCTAGATGCTGCAGTTGGACTCTGTGCCCTGTGGCTGGGTTCTAGATGCTGCAGTTGGACTCTGTGCCCTGTGGTTGGGTTCTAGATGCTGCAGTTGGACTCTATGCCCCGTGGCTGGGTTCTAGATGCTGCAGTTGGACTCTGTGCCCTGTGGCTGGGTTCTAGATGCTGCAGTTGGACTCTGTGCCCTGTGGCTGGGTTCTAGATGCTGCAGTTGGACTCTGTGCCCTGTGGTTGGGTTCTAGATGCTGCAGTTGGACTCTGTGCCCTGTGGCTGGGTTCTAGATGCTACAGTTGGACTCTGTGCCCTGTGGCTGGGTTCTAGATGCTGCAGTTGGACTCTATGCCCTGTGGCTGGGTTCTAGATGCTATAGTTGAGTTCTATGCCTCATGGTTGGGTTCTAGACACTACAGTTGTGTTTGATACCCTGTGCTTGGGTTCTGCACCCCGCAGTCTGGCTCTCCACCCAAAATCACTGGGTTCTCCTCACTACGATTTGGTTCCACGCTCCCAAATCGCTGAGTTCCATCCCCAAAACGTTTGGGTTCCGCGCTCCTTACCGGACAGACTTGCCCAGGATGTGTTTGTAGAAGGAACGGGTGAAATAGCACTCGAGCAGCCGGTTGTCGTAAACGGCTTTGGCTACGATGCGCCCCACAAACTTGAAGTAGCTGAGGTGGTTGGGGTTGCAGTGGGACGAGGGGTTGATGGTGTAGGTGACCCGGTCGCCCGGCGAGGTGCGGAACAGCGCGTACATGGGGTTGAACATCTCCCTGGAGATGATCATGTACCACTCGCGCAGCAGCCCCCCGGCGTCCTGCCCCTCCTCGCCCTCGAAGACGATGTACCTGCGGCGGGGGGAGAGGGAACGGGTGGGTGATGAGATCCCAAACGGCCCCTCGGACCCCAAAACGTGGCACCTACACATCTCCCACCAACCCGAAACCCAGCCCTGGGGTCCCCTGAAGCCTCTGATGTAGTTCTGGAGGATGCTGCGTACCCCAGAAGTTCATCCTACGGATCTCACGCCACCCCAAACCCGCCCCACATCCCCTAATGTAGACTTGGGATGCCCTACAGACCCCCCAAAATCTGTCCCTATGCACCCCACATAACCCAAACCCATCCTTGGTCCTACCCATAACTTGTAACCCCCTTTTGAGAGACCCCACCTACCCCAAAAGCTGTCCCTAAGGACCCCACATAACCCCAAACCCATCCTTGGTCCTACCCATAACTTGTAACCCCCTTTTGAGAGACCCCACCTACCCCAAAAGCTGTCCCTAAGGACCCCACATAACCCCAAACCCATCCTTGGTCCTACCCATAACTTGTAACCCCCTTTTGAGAGACCCCACCTACCCAAAAGCTGTCCCTAAGGACCCCACATAACCCCAAACCCATCCTTGGTCCTACCCATAACTTGTAACCCCCTTTTGAGAGACCCCACCTACCCCAAAAGCTGTCCCTAAGGACCCCACATAACCCCAAACCCATCCTTGGTGCCACCCATAACTTGTAACCCTCTTCTGAGAGACCCCACCTACCCCAAAAGCTGTCCCTAAGGACCCCACATAACCCCAAACCCACCCCACACCCCTCACGTGGTCCTGGGAGGATGGCACCAAACCTGATCCTAAGGAGCTCATGCAACCCCATCCTCATCCTAAAACCTCTCGCATGGCCTTGGGGTGCCCTACAGACCCCTCAAACCTGGTCCCATGGATCTCAACACAACCCAAACCCATCGCACATCCCCTGATGTGGCCTTGGGGTGCCCTGAAGACCCCAGAACCCGACCCTAAGGATCTCACACCACCCCAAACCCATGCTAAAACCTCTCAGGTGGCCTTGGGGTGCCCTGAAGACCCCAGAACCCGACCCTAAGGATCTCACACCACCCCAAACCCATCCTAAAACCTCTCCCATGATCTTGGGGTGCCCTGCAGACCCCAGAACCCGGCCCTAAGGATCTCACACCACCCCAAACCCATCCTAAAAACTCTCAGGTGGTCTTGGGGTGCCCTGCAGACCCCAGAACCCAACCCTAAGGATCTCACGTCACCCCAAACTCATCCTAAAACCTCTCCCATGATCTTGGGGTCCTCTACAGAGCGCAGAACCCGACCCTAAGGATCTCACACCACCTCAAACTCATCCTAAAACCTCTCCCATGATCTTGGGGTGCCCTGCAGACCCCAGAACCCGGCCCTAAGGATCTCACGTCACCCCAAACCCATCCTAAAACCTCTCAGGTGGTCCTGGATGGCCCTACAGACCCCAAACCTGCCCCCTGTGGATCTCCTCCCACCCCAACGACTCGGGGTCCCCTGGCTGCCCCCTTGGGGTGACTTTTTATTTTTTGGGGGGGGGGGGTGGGTCGGGGTCTCACAGTCGGTTCTTCATCTCCTCGGGGGATTTGCGGTGCAGCTCCCGGTACGAGTCCTCGAAGACGTGGTCGCGCCGCACGTGCACGGCCATGTCCTCCTTCCGCAGACCTTCGTCCAACCTCTCCAGCTCCTGGCGGAAATACCTACAAAGGGGGGGGGGGGGGAAAAAAAAAAAAGACAAAAACAGCCCCAAAACATTAATAAAATAAAATAAAATAAAATAAAATAATGGGGTTTTGGGGGGGGGGGGGGCTGTGACCTCCCCCCCCCAGGGATGGCATCGCAGCGCCCCCTACTTGCGCTTGACGTCGAAGTCGAGGACGCGGATGTAGTCGACGAGGACGGCGAAGGGGCCGTCGGCCAGGTGGGTGGTGGACTGCCTCAGGATCTGGTTCAGCACCGTGCGGTGGGTTTCTGGGGGGGGGGAGGGAGGGGAAAAAATGGGGTTTTGGGGGTGGTCCCCGCCAGCCACGACCCTGATTTCTGCCCCGAATCCCAACTCGTCTCAAATCCCCTGAAATCATCCCAGACCCACAACCCCTGTCTCCCCAAATCCCTCAAATCCCCTTTAGATGCGCCAAACCCCCCTTTTCAGTCCCCCAAATACCTCCAGACCTCCCCCCAAGCCCCCCTTCCTCGCAAGTCACCCCTAAATCCCATTCTAGCCCCCCGAATCCCCCTCAGGTCATCCCCAAACTTCCTCCCCCAACATCTTCTTCCAGCCCCCTAAATCCTCCCAAACTCTCTTATCACCCCCTTCTTTCTGCCCCCTAAATCCCCACCAAACCCCTTCCAGCCCCGAGTCCCCACCCAAACCCTCTTCCAGACTTCCAAAATCCCCCCCTAATCCCCTTTCCACCCCTCTATTTGCTCCCAGTCCCCCAAACCCCTCTCAAATCGCTTCCTGCCCCCAAGCCCCCCCTCCATCCCTCTTCCACCCTCCCCAAATCCCCCCGAGCCCCTTTCCAGATCCCCTAAACCCCCCCAAACCACCCTTCCTAACCCCCAAATTCCTCCCATCTCTCTTCCAACCCCCCCCCCCCCCTTTCGGCTCCTGAAATCCCACCCCTACCTTTATCACCCCTCAAATCCCCCTAAAAACTCCCCTCCGGCCCCAAGCGCCCCTTTCAAACCCCCCCCACCCCCACCCCCTCCGACAGCCCCACAACCACCCCCCCAAATCCCCCCCCCCCCCCCCCACAACTCCTGCCCCCATCTCTCCCTCACCAGCAAAGCGCAGGAACTTCTGGGTGTCGGGGGCAGGCTGGCTGAGATGTGCATGGAGGAAGGCTCACGGGAGAAGAAGGGGTCGAGCGAGGAGGGGGTGGCGGGGGTCAGCGGGGCGGGGGACAGCGGGGGGGGTTCGTCTTTGATGTGGGCCAACTGGCTCTCGCGTGTGTCCCGCACCGGAGGTTTGCTCTCCCGTTCCGTGGCGTGAACCAAGAAAAAGGCTTCGACCGCCGGCTGGAGGACTGAGAGGGAAATCAAGGGGTTAGGAGACCCCAAAATTGAGGAGGGGGTGAGAAAGGGGCGGTTCCTAAAGCCCCGAGGGTATCCTGAGCCCCAAATTCTCCTCTGGAAGTGCTCTCTTCTTCCCAAATCCCACCCTGGAACCCTCAAATCCGCCCCAAGATGCTTCCCGTCACTTTAACCCAGCCTCCAGCCCCAAAAGCCCCCCTCCAGAAGCTCCTTCCCAACCCCAAACTCAACCCCGGACCCCGCAATGCCCCCTAAAAACCATTTCCCACCCCCCAAATTCCATCCCATCCCCTTAAGAGTATCCCAGACCCTGCAAAAAACTTGTCCATCACCTCTAAAGTCCCCCAAATCCCCCTCCCCATCCCCAAAACCCACCCCAGACCCCCAACCCACCCCCAAAGCCCCTTCCCATTCCCTAAAACCATCTCAGACCCTCAAAATACCCCCCCTCCCATCCCCTTAATCCACCCCACACCCCAGAACCCCCCCCAAATCCCCCTTCCCATCCCAAAACCCCACCCCAGACCCCCAACCCACCCCCAAA